>NC_012879.2:42236177-42385099 GCF_000003195.3 Sorghum bicolor
TGGTAATATTTATATGAATATAGTTATGTAATTTAGAGTAGTTTATTTAATTTAGAGTAGTTTATGTAATATTTGTAGAATTTAGTTATGTAGTTAGTTACATACTTATTTACTTAGATAGATATTTAGGTGTTTTATTTGTATTAGTTATATGCCTAGTAACATGGTTGTTTTGTATATCAATTAGATGGACAATTTAGTAACTCTATATTATAGAGGAAGTGTGGAGAAAGATCAGTTTGGCAATGTTGATTTTGTTGGAATGCAAACGGTCCCTTTGATGTTTGATGAGCGGCCCTTGTTTTCTGAATTGATGGGTAGTGTTCGCGATGAGCTCAAATGTAATTCGAATGAAGAAGAAATCTTAGTTGAGGGGGTCATTCACCATGGCGGGTCAGGGACAATTTTTAGGCGGTTGGTCCCAATTGTATCCGAGGTTCAATGGAACAAATATGTCAAAACTGTCATGAAGAGTGAGTTTAAATGTTTGGATTTGGTTGTGTGCAACTTGTCCAAGGAGCCAGCCCCTCTAGTGGATTCTCCTCATAATTGGCAACCACCCATTGGTGGGTTCTCGTCAGAACCGAACAATACGGCACCCTCAGCTTCTCCGATACCCATTCACGAGGTGGGTGTGGAAGATGTGGTTGTCGTTCCTAATGCTCAATCCGGTCCCAATGAGGCTGGAACATTTGTCGGTGGTGTTGGTGTTGGCTGCCTAGAGACCCCTATGACCCAGACTATTCAATGTAAGTGGCGTAGTTGCATTATTCATTTTGTTAGCCTTCCTTCGTTCGATTTAGTTGTCTCAATTGTATCCATATTTGTGGTTTTGTTGTATGTGACAATCCAAGTAATGATTGTTGTCATCCTGTGCCTCCATCATTTAATGTTGACGCAGCTTTTATAGCATCTAATAGTTTGGATGTTAATATTGAGGATGATGAGGAGCCCTATGGCACAGCTAGAGCTGTTGATTCCGATGATGACCGCCCAGTTGCACCTTTAAGTGAACAAGAAATGGAGCTTATCAGACGTTTTTGTCCTAATCGTGATCCACTAGTTCACGAGTTTAGTGACCTCAGTCATTCTCAAAATGCTTATGCAGAGGGAAGAGATGATGAGCTGTTGGAGGCTCCTGAGCCTAGTGACAGTGTGCAAATTCAGAAGGGCATGATCTTTAATGACTTGCCCAGCTTAAGAAGGTGGTTACAACAATATTCTGTAATACGTAAAAGACCCTTCAAGGTGATGTACTCCCATGTTGAGCGCCGCTACATGGTTGTGTGTGAGATGTCAGATTGCAACTGGAGGGTCTGTGCTCGTAAACAGAAGGCCACCGGGAAGTTTAAGATCACAAAAATTGTAGGTCCACACACTTGTGCCCAGCCTGACCTTCAACAGAAGCATCGACAGTTGACCTCTACACTTATTGCTAGTACGTTATGCACAACTTTAAAGGGTCAGCCCAACTTGAAGGTCAGAACAATTATGGACATGGCTCAGAAGATATTTAAGTATGGTATAAAGTATGGCAAAGCATGGAGGGCAAAGCAAAGGGCCTGGAAGATATATGGGGATTGGGAGGAGGGATACGAGCAGCTGCCAGCAATGTTCAATGCAATGAAAGCAGCAAATCCAGGCATGCATTACGAGTACATTCCGAAGCCTAATGAATGGAGGAATGGGAGGCAGATATTGTTTCGTGCTTTCTGGTGTTTTCCACAGTATGTCCAGGCCTTTAGGCACTGTCGTCCAGTGTTATCAATTGATGGTACTTTTCTTCTTGGCAAGTACATGGGCACTCTTTTGGTAGCCATTTCCTGTGACGCAGACAACGCATTGGTTCCTTTGGCTTTTTCTTTGGTGGAGAGAGAGAACAAAGACAGCTGGGGTTGGTTCATGCGCCTTGTTCGGATACATGTCATTGGCCCACATAGGGAGGTTGGTGTCATATCTGATAGGCACCAGGGCATACTCAGTGCCGTACAGGAGCAGATTCCTAGTTATGCACCTTTGCACCATCGTTGGTGTACTAGACACCTTGCAGAGAATTTACTTCGGAAGGATGGTACGAAGGACAACTTTCCTCTATTCGAGGAGGTTGCTCGAATGCTTGAGGTGCCGTTTTTTGAGGAGAAGTTGGAGCAGTTAAAAACCGCAACAAATGCAGAAGGTAGGCAGTGGCTGCTAGGTTTGATGAGAGAACCCGAGAAATGGACAAGAGCCCATGATGTTGGTGGATGGAGGTACGAGTTTCAGACTAGCAACATGGCAGAGTCATTTAATAGTGTGCTCAAGGGTATACGTGCCATGCCAGTCAATGCCATTGTATCTTTTACCTTTTATAGGCTAGTGGCCTGGTTCAACGATAGACATGCTCTAGCATTGCAATTACAGAGTAAAAATCTGAAATGGGCACCTAGACCTAAGAAGCACCTTGACAAGGCAAAGGAAAGGGCTAGGACACATGACATAGAGTGTTTTGACCATGCCACTGGCAAGTACCAGGTCACTGAAAGCGGTGGTACAACGTCAGATGGTGAGATCCGACCATCAAGGAGTTATATTGTTGTCCTTACTGATTTTTCATGTGGATGTGGGAGACCAAGACAGTACCACTCTCCTTGTTCTCACTATATTGCAGCAGCTAGGCATCGCAACTTTGACTACGAGACCAAGATACCATGGGAGTTGAGTGTTGATAGCCTAGTGCTAACTTGGTCGCCCCGTTTTGAGCCTTTCCTAGATGAGGGGCAGTGGCCAGAATACATTGGCCCAAGGTACATTGCAGATCAAGGTGCTCGCTGGAATAAACGTGGAACCAGAAAGCGGACGAGGCATAAGATGGTCATGGACCAGATTTCAGGTAGAACGAGGCGAGGGAGAGCAACCCCGTTTGTTACTGACCCCGAGCAAAATTAATGTGGCAAATGTGGTAGACTTGGGCACAACTCGCGTACTTGCCATTGGCCGCTAAGTTAGGTGCATTTAATATTCTATGTACTTTTGTTGTTAAATACTTTCATATGCAACTTACTTTTTGGTAGACATACATGTTCTAGTGCTCCTTTGTTTAATACAATGACATTGTAATGTATTTTTTGTTTTCTGCTTAATTACTAACTAATGGATCAAATTTGTTTATAGGATGGAGCAGTTCCACCTCCTGGATCCATACTACGAGGAGAAGCACCGAGGACGACTCACTGCAGAGGGGGCGGTACTTACTTTGATCTTTGCTTTTCATTTATTATTAATTTCCTTACTTATGCATTAAATAATTTAATTGTAACGGTTGCAGGAACTACCCCCGCTTCGACCTCGAACGCATGACAAGTTCGAGGAGATGCGGTATGACGACAGGTACACACCTCTGCTGCAGAGGGCTGGCCTGGATGTCATATCGTATCAGGTTCGTCGTGGGTTGCCTCCAATTAACCCCGTGGCGACCACAGCTTTGGTTGACAGGTGCACCATTTCTCCATAGTAATCGTATGTTATTTCCAACAAATTTTATCTATCTCTCTGAAAAACCTAACAACAATGTTCTTTAATTTGTAGGTGGAGGCCAGAAACTTATAGTTTCCACCTACCTTGTGGAGAGATGACTGTTACACTCCAGGACACTCAGAAGATCCTAGGTTTGAGTGTTAGAGGTCGTCCAGTTATCGGACACTGCAGGACCGATGGTTGGAGGGGCAGAGTTGAGGCCTTCCTTGGAAGACCACTTCCTCCAGAGGCATCGGCGTTCCGCACCACAGGGGTACCAATTGCTTGGCTTAGGCAGAGCTTTGGTAACTGTCCGGCACATGCGGACCAGGAGACAGTTGCCTACTACTGTAGAGCTTGGATCTTGCACCTATTTGGGTGTGTTCTTTTCCCTGACGGGACAGGGGACACTGCATCGTGGATGTACCTCCCGTGTCTCACTGACTGGGACACCACAGGTACTTACAACTGGGCTTACATAGTTATTATTAATTTGCTTACTTATGCTTACTTATGCATTGATTAAATTGATTGTAACGGTTACACGTACTTACAGCTGGGCTTCGGGAGTGCTGGCTTACCTATACCATAGCCTTTGTGAGGCGTGTCGTCGGACCGCAAATAGTTCTTCCATTGGTGGTTGTGTTTACCTACTGCAGCTTTGGATGTGGTCTCGTCTCCCAGTTGGACGGCCCATAGTTGACGCTCCTCGGGAATGGTTTGCAGTGGGCAACCCTCGTCACCATCCGACGTTTGCCCATCTTTGGGACCAGGCGAAAGTCCCCTTCAGCAGGACTTCACGTGCGTACGTACAGTATACCAATGAGCTTGACACGCTTAGGCCCTCCATGGTGAGTAAAATGCAGTAGTTCTTGTTTAATGTATGCTCGATAGTTTCTCTAACTTGCCATATACATGTCTTATGTTTGCAGGTGAATTGGGAGCCGTACACGGCGAATGATGCGCTGTATCTTGGAGTAAGCAGCATGTGTAGCGAGGATGAAGACTTGTACTTGATTATGTGCCCTCTGATTTGCTTCTATGCTGTTGAGTGGCACCTTCCAAATCGAGTAGCCCGCCAATTTGGCTTGTGCCAGCAATGGCCTGTCCCTCCATTCGATACTTCCGTGGAGCTGCACAAGTAAGTCATTTTGGTAAATTTTCCATGCAATTGATAGAAATGTTGACTGCAATTTATTCAAAGTTCAATATTTATTCAATGTTCAATACCATAAATGTTGCTGAAATTTACATGCTTGCTGAAATTTACATGCTTGCTGAAATTTATTTGCTACTTTTTCATTCAATGTTTGCTGAAATTTATTCAAAGATGCATATTTATTCAAAGTTCAATACCACAAATGTGCTAGTGCCTATCCATGCTTGCTGAAATTTATATCCTTAGTCATGAAGGAAGTATTTGTGGCTAGTTCAATTCCAACCTACTTGCTGAAATTTGCATGCTTGTTGAAATTTATTTCATACTTGGTCCTATATCCATGTTGCTAGTTCAATATTTATAACCCCCTACTGAGTTTTTGAATCAATGTTGTTAAATCTATTTTATTATTTTCATCCTTAATATTTAATTTCAGGATTGATCGTCAGAAACAGAAGAAGACAGTTGAGTTTCAAACGTTGCATCGTCACCACATAGAGGTGTGGGACCAGTTTCATGACAACCTCTACGAAAATGAGCAACCACATACCAACTACAATTTCTGTGCATACCTTACTTGGTACCTAGGTGTTACACGAACAAGGTTAAAAATTGAGTGGACCCAAGCAGATTATACGTACCTAGAATCATCTGAGGATGAGGACACTTCCTATGACCTTGCAGCACGACAAGGGACACTTATCGAGGCAGCACCTGTCTTGGACCGAGTGGTACATGTCCTTTTCACTTTACAATTGTACGGTTGTTGTCCTTTCCACTTTATAAATTGCACCTATATAAACTAATACAAGTCTTATCTTATAGGGCAACGCAATCAAGCAATCTGTACTTGATATCGAACGGTTTCCAAGAACAGGTGTGGACGAGCACACACTAAACAACTTTCTTGGAGTAAGTACTTGACATCGAATTTATCTAAGAACAAGTATTAAGACCCTCATTTATTATATATCTAACAATATGAATTTTAATCTTTGCATAATAGAGACTAGCACGTAGGCTTAGGCGTGCTGCAGCTCGTTGCGGTTGCGGTACTAGTGCTGCGATGAATGTGCATGTGCCACAGAAACAACAATGCAACACACTTGTGCATGGTACATCTTCTTTGGGAGGTATATTTTCATTACATTTGTTGTTTACTTGAACTGCGCAATTTTCATGGTATGATATAATGAATTATGTGCACACATCATTTGAATAATGTTGATAGGATCTGGAGGACAGAGCTCGTCTCAGCCAACCATGGACACTTTTCAAAGCGATGATGATGATGACGAAGAGGGGGTGGCCGAGGAGCGTGACTATGACGAGCTTGGGTTATCTCAGCTTCCTGATGCTCCTTCTACTCAGCCTACGCAGGTTGCAAGAAGGCGACGTCGTTCGCCTTCTAGGTACACTCCAAGCACCGATGCTCTTGGCCACAAGGGTAAGGGTAAGACTAGGAGGCAGTGATGAGGACTTCTGTGCTAACACCATGGTAGCAGCTTAGAATTGATGGCATAACTTTTGTTATTTTTAATGTATCGACTTTGTTAACTTTGTGGACTATTTGTACTATATGAGACTGTATGGTCTTTGTGGACTATTTGAACTATCATTTCTGATGGCGTATGTGATTGTATTGTGATATTTGGATGAATCAATGTTTGTATTATACTGTGATGTGTATTTATAACTGTGGATGTACCTAAAACAAGGGAAACTCTTGCAAATTTTTTCCATGAATTATTCAATGTAGTGCACATTCTGTGGTCCATTCCTATTGGTTATCGCAGTGTAGGCTTTTCAGAAACAGTGAACCAATATGGGCTTGTCATTGAATCATCACATCCGAAACAGTGAACGAATCTAGACTTTTCAGATGACAATCCAAATAGACTTTTCAGTTTTCAACTAGGCTTTTCAGTAATCGAATCTAGGCTTTTCAGATGACAATCCAAATAGACTTTTCAGTTTTCAACTAGGCTTTTCAGTAATCGAATCTAGGCTTTTCAGGTGCATTTATTTTATACTACAACGGCTACCAAGTATTGGGTTCCTATATATATACGCAGTGGTGAGTGCGTTGCTACTCACAGGAGATTGTTCAGTTGAAGTAAAAATGTCTGGAGGGTCGTCTAGAGGGAAGGGAAAGGGAAAGAGGGCGATGAAGGGTAATCCCTTTGTTTGGGAGGGTCCTCTTGGTCCTAAAGACTTTGAGGAAGCAATTTATGATAGGTTCCCCCTTGAGAGCAAACATGATTTTACTAAAGAGGCACCACTGAGGGCATATGATGACCGAAAAGAAGAGTGGCCAAAATGCATGCATGGTGAGGATTGTTTGGTGCAGATGTACACAGAGGGGATAGATGGAGGGCGTCGTTTCTTCAAATGTTCACGAGCATGGGTAAGTTATATTAGTAATTCAACCTTCAATAAGATACTCTTTGGTGCTAAAGCTACATACTTATTGCAGTCATCCTTGTCAAAAGAGAACTGTGGCTTCACCAGATGGGTCGATCCTAGACCTATTCATCCCCATGCAGAGTACATCTACTACCTGCAGGACTGTATCTTTGATTTAGAAATGGAAGTTAGCAGTGGTTACAAGGATGACGAAGAGGACGACAACAGCAATGCTACTGGCTCCCAAAACACAATATGCAATGATCCATACTGCACATGCCCTAATCACAAGAACAAGGGCCCTCCTTCACCACCACCCCCACCACCACCACCAACAACGGGAGGCTACTATGGAGAAGGGGCAACATAGTTTGCTATGTGGCCACACTACTAGGTCGAACTGAACTAATTCACAGGCCACATCCATATGTTTGTTGTTTGGCTTAATCACCTAAGGCATGTTAGGGTTAGTCGAAAGAACTATGTACCTTTGTGTGGTATATGTTCTCACATGCCATTTCTTGTGCTTGTTAATGGCTTGAATTACCTAAGGCATGTTAGGTTTAGTCTCGGACCTCTGCACCCTTGTTTGGTGCATGTTTTGACATGCCATTCAATGTGATGTGTGCTACTAGTTATGCAATATACTAATTCGTTAACTTCCATTTCAAATAATTAACCTCATTTCATTGCCTATGCAATACTCAAATACAAATATTGTCTACTAATACTGAAACCAAATTAAAATTGCTAAAGTGCATTACATGACAACAAATTGAAAAGTCCAACACTAAACAATATTGTCCATGAACCAAACATAGAACAAGAAGGTAATGTAACTACTGAGTGCAACGAGGCCACTTTCCCTTCCGCTGGGCATCTGGATTCTCATCCATCGCTGCCTTCGCTCGGCGCACACGCTCAAGCTTCTTTTCCCTCTCCTCCCGAGCCGCAACAACACGTCTTCTTTCCTCCTCTTCCTTGTGCTCCCTCTTTTGAGCCTCCTCTCTACGTCTCTTCTCTAATATCTCTGCACGCTCTGCATCCCACTCCTTTAGGCCTTGTAGAAGCCGCTTGTCGGACTCCTTAATCTCAGTGTCGATCCACTTCTCAAAATCACACAATGGTGGAGGGGTCTGCAACAAATATATTTGTTCAAAAAATTAAATCATGCTTCATAGGCCACAAAATACTAAGTGCACAATAGAAAAATTAACTTACAATTGCGGCGTTGTTTTGGCGTAGGCTCCCAGACAAAATTGGAACACATCCAATACCTCTGCCGATAGCTACAGTTCAAAGAATTCAATTCTAAGAAATCATAGCAATTAACGATTCAAACGAAAACTACAATTTACCAAATGATAAATAATAATGAATGAAATTTATCGAAACATGTCGAAAGGTTACCTTGGTTTGCTACTTTTTCCACGACGTGGCATTCTACGGTTGCATAATATAAATATTAATCATCCATTCAAAAATCTAGCGTCAAAAATCTACAACATACGTGTAATATAGGTCAAATCAATGTGTCAAAAACTAATATGTGAAAGAGTATACCTGGCTCTTCAAGATCTATGGATCAAATCAAACTTTTGATGGTAGAAATATTGAATCCAAATTCGTGCTCGGTTTTTGGAGACGAAGAGCCGAGAGGGGAGATGAAAATATGAACTGCGTCCACGGGTAGCGAAGGGCGTCGGCTGGTTTGTAGTAGAGAGCTCGACGCCGTGATCTACGGCGTCGAGCTCCCTGCCACGTCACAGCCACGTCAGATGCCCCGCTGGGCACAGCCAGGGACCTCGACGCCGTGATCCATGGCGTCGAGACGTGATACCTCGACGCCATGATGCATGGCGTCGACCCCCTGGGTCCAAAACTGCGTTTAAGTTTTTTAAGGGTCCAAAAAGGATTTTTTTTCAAAAAAAGGGCCAAATTGTAAAAAATTGGATCACTAGAAAGATCTTTGAGTCTAGTTTTTTTAACAAATTTATTTGGGAACACAAATATTACATGTATTTTCTATAAATCTAGTCACACTTGTAGCACAGAAACCAAAAGTGACAATTAATTTGAGACGGAGGTGGTATATCTATAGAAGAAAAAGGGATATCAGTCGATAGTATAGACAGAGCACAGAGAAAGAAATACGTGGACGTCGCCGGTTGATTCTGCTGATATACTGTTACAAAGCGCCACGAACAGACTGCTCAAGTCCGATCCAGAATCCGGATAGCAAACTGATGCGCTGATGCCGCAATCGACATGGACTCTAACTCTAGACGTAAGTCTATATATTGCGCCCTAGTATGAGTCTTAATTTTGGTTCGCTGCAGTTCTTGGCATTAGAATCGCCATCGCAAGCTGTGCATCCGGCCGGCACGCCCACGTCTCCTCTCACATCATCGTCGCCACCTTTCGTCATGGCACACTACGCGTCGCTATATCACGGCGGCGCTTCCATGCCGCCGCTGCCTCCGGGGATCCCCGTCCGCAGCGTATGGAAAGACAATCTTGAGCTCGAACTGCGCTTCCTCCATAGCTTTGTTCATAACGCCCGCTACGCCGCGGTGAACATCCATTACCCCGGCGTCATACACAACGGCAGTCAGAAGCACACCTCGCAGACGGCTGATGAGCGATACAGCGTGGTCAAGGCCAACGTCGACGCTCTCAAGCCCATCCAGGTTGGCCTCGCCATCTACAACGACTTCGGCCACATCGTCGCCTGGGAGTTCAACCTCCGTGGCTTCCACCCGGTGACGGACCCGCACGCCGCCAACTCCGTCGGATACCTCCAAGAACGCAGCCTAAGCTTCGACGAGCACCAGGTGCACGGCATCACGGCGTTGAGGCTAGCCACGGGACTCAGTGGCTGCGGCCTGTTCCGCCGGCCGCAGATATCCTGGACCACCTATGCCGGCTTATACCACGTCGGGTATCTCATGAAGTATCTGTCTATGGGTAACCAGCTCCCCGACAGTCTAGGTGGGTTCCTCGACATGGTGAGGCAGTTCCTCGGCCAAGACGTCTACGACGTGGCCCGGATCGCCGTCGACTGCGCGTTGCCGCCGGGACTGGAGCATGTGGCGAGCAGCCTCTTTTTGGTTCCGGCGGCCCTGAGCCCTCGGCTCGCCGGCGCGGGCAGCCTACTCGCGCTGTAAGCGTTTATCAGACTCAAGTATGAAATGCTCTACGGCGATGTCAGCCGATTTAGAGGTCTCATCCATGGAATACAGGTTATTTGAAGAGAGAGCAGATTATAAAGGTTGGGCGTACGGTTGCGAGTTTGAGATTGTAAAACAGGTGCTCCGTCCACTGCACGTCGAGCTAGGCGAGCTGGCGGCCTGGCACGAACACACAAGTAGCTTTATTAGCTTTTTTTTTTCCCCTTTTCTTAGTTTTCAGAACAAAAATTAAATAGAGAGCAAGTGGTGCATTAGCCAAAAGAAAAAGAAAAGGAGAGAGTTTATGGGATGATCTTCCTAGCTATTTGAAGAGGACAATCGCATTAGCCATATGAAGGCGTTATCGTAGATTCGTAGTATACTAGTACCAATATAGTGTGTTGGCATGAGAGATGAATGCTCATTGCCATGGCTGAAAAGCCATGTGAAAGAACTGACATGAGAGATGATCTTTAGTAGTTTTTCTATTATAATGATAATAATGTAGTTGCTTAAAGAAGTATTGCTGGTACGTTGTATTCCACGTATATCTTAATTTTTTATCCTTATTATATCTCCGTTGAAACTAATATAGCCAGTTTCTCTACTCGTACCATATCGTTATGCTGATCCTGTTATTTCTTGTACATATACCTTAATTTTTATCCTTATTATTATCTTTGTTGCATTTAGGTATCCACGTCGATCAATGTGACACGCTATCCACTAATATTAATCTATAATAATTTATCCCTTTATTATATAATGAGAATTTATATATAGGATGATTCCATTGCAAATTATTCACAATTCTCGCAACAACATGTGAGATATGTTTTAGTACTTCTATATATTCAGTAATCACTAGAACCGAAACTATAGGCCTTGGTACATTCAATAGGACTAGGGCAGCCGCAATGTCTACAGCTTAAGCTAGCTCTAAGGTCAGTCTCAATGTATAGTTTCATGGCGCAGTTACCAAGACTATAAACTAGTTAACCGAGCCACATGAGTTTTATGAGGATGAAACTCCTCTCTCATCTGATGAAACTCCTTCATTTTTTGCTTATGTGGCACCCTATTTAATGTGCATGACACTCTTATGAAACATGCATTGAGACTGGTCTAAGCATTTTTTCATATTTTAATAGAAGAGGGAGAAAAGGTACCTGATCTTGATTTAGAGCTAGACTCGTACACGTATTTTAAGATCATATGAGAGTATCATATCGGCCTAACTATACTCTGAGCCATCACTAAAAGCTAATATTATTGGAGAGGTTGGCTTCGAACTAGCTGGCTTAGTGTGGCTTATATCATCGCGGGTGCACCTCTACTAGTGAGAATCTTAGGGGTTAGGGCATTCAGCCATTCACTTGTAACCGAACATTGCTAAGATTCCGGCGGACCAAATCCCGTCAATACAGTTCAAACACTTTTCCTTCCACGGATGCTACTAAAAGGAGAGCAATTGACCCTAGCATACCGTAATTAGCTTTATAAGTCAACTTGGATGTTTGGATTGATGGAGTACTCCCTCCATACCCATAGGTCGTTTTGGACAATGGTACGGTCTCTAAAGTCTAATTTTGACTTCTTCTTTTTATAAAAATATTTATCAAAAAGTGGTATAGATATATTTTTATGAAAGTATTTTCAAGACAAATCTATTCATATGGTTTTTATATTTTTAAACTCAACAACTTAAAAGTTATTTATGATTTATATTCTCAATATTTAACTCAAACTTTGTCCAAAACGACTTGTTTTATAGGTATGGAGGGAGTATGTAGGAACTCATGAGCTATGACCACACACTTTAAAAAATATATACCTCCCTGGTGAAAGCACTTTGTTGGTTCGAGAGGATATTTAGCAACTTTTTATTTTTATAATAATGAGTTCTTTACTAAACTAATGGAGGATAGTTATTATGGTGGGCAACGTGTATCACCGGAGGAAGTGCACCCGTGGCTAGCAGCGCGGCAACAGAAGGCCGCGACGCGCGGGGCGCGGTCACCACGGGCAGTTCGGCTGCTTTCGCAGGATTAGCTAGCTGTGCAAGTATTTCGGGTAGATCCTAAAGTTTAGCTTCAGTTTGTTAGCAAGTTGTTAGCGTTGTGTAACTTTCCTTTATATATGCTGAACAGTTGAATTAATAAAGTTAAGCCAGAGATTGAGAAGCTCTCTCTCGCTCTCTGGCACGTGTGTGCCCCGAAATCTCTTCTGCTCCCGTGAGTTCTTGATGCCTGGCGGCCGGCGTCTCACGCTCGCCGCCGCCGCGAGACAAACCCTCGACCCCCAACCTCTCACAGATACAACCTACGCCGTACTAGAAGTTCCAACAATCTAGTATCAGACGGCTCGTGGGGAGATGTCGAGCGTCGCCACCACCGCCGGCGACACCACGGTCACCACCACCACTCCATCCACCATAACCACCACCGCTCCATCCACCGCCGCTCCGCCATCCACCACCACCACCCCCATCTACGAACCCCATCGATAATCTAACGTCGGTCATCTAGGGACTCCAGCGTCAGCTCAGCCACTTCGCGACGCGCCTGTCGGCCGTCAAGAGCCAGGGCGCCAGCTCCTCCCAATTCCCCGCCTGTTTTCCCTACGGTCTGCCATGGTATGGCGGAATTCCGCCACAGCCGGGCTCGGGATCAACCATCGTCCACACGACAGCCGCCGCGCCGGGCCTTCCCATCACCTAGATCCCATTCCCGCATTCGCCATCGCCGCTTCCGAACCTCAGCAGCCCTACACCGCTCCTGCCGACTGGATCGCAGGCGCACGACGACGATCACGCCGAGGGCCTGGGCATGCGTTTCCACAAGCTATCCTTCCCCACTTTCGGTGGCAAGGAGGATCCCAAGGGCTGGCTCTACAGTGCGACCAATTCTTCCGGGCGCAACGCACTCGCGAGGCGGACAAGGTTTGGCTCGCCTCGTTTCATCTCACTGGTGTTGCCCAAGATTGGTACTTTGTGATGGAGCAGGAAGCTGGAGGCATCGCAAACATCACCTGGGAGCGCTTCCGCATGCTGTGCCACCAACATTTTGGCCCGGCATTTGGGACGAAACATCTGTCCGACGTCGCGCGCCTTGCGTTCCATGGTTCGGTCGAGGACTACATTCAAAAGTTCCAAGTGCGCATGGCGCACGCGGGACACCTCAAGCCACTTCAGTGGGCACATTTGTTCACCGGCGGCTTACCGGATGCCATCCGCATGGACGTGGAGCTGCAGATGCCACAAGACCTCTAGCGCGCCATGTTCCTGGCGCGCGCGTATGAGCGCCGCAACGCCCCCGCTCCACCTCGACAACACCGGCAGCAGGCTCCGGGACAGCAACAACTCCTTCTGCTACCTCCTCCCCCAGGACATGTCAACCCGGCCGGGGCTACTCCGTCCACGCCAATTCCCCCGGCCATGACCGCACCACCTCCTCCACGCCCGTTCAAGAGCTTGACACCGACCGAGATGGCCGAGCGCCGCTAGCAGGGCCTGTGCTACAATTGTGACAAGCCTTACGTGCGGGGTCACAAGTGTGCATGCCTGTTCTACCTGGAGGTCATGGATGATGATGGCACCGATGGGGACACGGTCGAGCCAGCGGACCAGCCGGCCTTTGAAGAGCAGCCGCCGCTGATTTCGCTCACGGCCATCACTGGAATCCGCGAAGACACGATGCAGATTCGACTGTCGGTGGGCGAGCACGAATTCACCGCCCTCATCGACACCGGGTCGACGCACAACTTCATCAGCACCACGACAGCGCGCCGAGCCAGCCTCAACTTCCACAGCAGCCACGGTGCCCATGTCGTCGTCGCAAACGGAGACCGGGTGGCGTGCCGCGGCCTGGCGCACGACGTTGGCATCCGCATTACTCAAGATCGCGTGGGCCACACCGACTTCTCCATCGACTACTATTCCATTCCCTTGGACTGTTGACATGGTCCTTTGGGATGGCCTTCCTGCGCACATTGGGGCCCATTCTATGGGACTTCGATGATTTGTGCATGGCGTTCTGGCACCAGGGCCGCCGCGTCTTCTGGAAGGGTGTGGGATCGACCCGCACGGACATCGCGCTGACAGGCCGCCTGCATACCATGCGCGGCTTGGAGCCGGCACTGCTGGCGCGCCTGCTTCAATCGTTCGACGACGTCTTCGCCGCGCCAAAGGGTCTGCCGCCGGCGAGGCCGTGTGATCACCGCATCCACCTGCGGCCCAACACCGACCCCGTCGCGGTACGGCCGTACTGGTACCCCCCACCTCTAGAAAGACGAGCTCGAGAAGCAGTGCGTCGAGATGCAAGCCCAAGGTATCATCCGCCCAAGTACTTCACCATTCTCCGCGCCTGTCCTCCTTGTCAAGAAACAAGACTCCTGGCGTTTCTGCGTGGATTATCGGGCCTTGAACACAGTCACAATCAAAGACAAATTCCCCATCCCAGTGGTGGAGGAATTACTCGACGAACTCAAAGAGGCAAAATTTTTTACCAAGCTTGATCTCAAATCGGGATACCACCAGGTGCGCGTCCATGAGGATGATATCAGCAAAACAGCCTTCCGCAAACACCATGGCCATTTTGAGTTCATGGTGATGCCCTTCGAGCTGTCCAACGCCCCCTCAACCTTTCAAGCCCTGATGAATATGGTGTTGAAACCTTTTCTGCGTCGCTGCGTTCTTGTATTTTTTTATGATATACTAGTCTATAGCAGCTCTTGGACGGAACATCTGCAACAGCTACGGCGGTGCTCGACACATTGCGTGCGCACCAGCTGCACGTCAAACATTCCGAATGCACGTTCGCAGCTCCGACAGTGGACTATCTTGGCCACGTGATCTCCGAACACAGCGTCGCCATGGACCAGCAGAAGGTGGAAGCCGTGGCCGCCTGGCCACAACCCCGCTCGGCCCGAGACCTTCGGGGTTTCCTGGGGGGTACTACAGGCGGTTCATCAAGGGGTTCGGCACCATTGCCGCGCCCCTAACACAGCTTCTCCGAAAGGAGAGCTTCCGGTGGACCGAGGAGGCGTCAGCAGCATTCTACGCCCTCAAGAACGCCCTCTCGACTGCACCGGTGCTGCAACTCCCCGACTTCAACGCCGATTTCGTCGTGAACTGCGACGCGTCCGGCACCGGCTTCGGCGCCGTTCTACGTCAGGGTGCTGGGCCACTGGCGTTCTTCAGCAAGCCGTTCGCGCCCCGCCATTTGAAGGTCGCGGCGTATGAGCGCGAGTTGATTGGCTTGGTTCAAGCCGTTCGACACTGGTGGCCCTACTTATGGGGCCGAACATTCGTCGTCCGCACATATCATTATGCCCTGAAGTACATGCTGGATCAGCGGCTCTCCACAGTCCCTCAACATCAATGGATTAGTAAGCTCTTTGGCTACGACTTCAAGGTGGAGTACAACCCCGGGCGATGTTGCGGCCGACGCACTGTCACGCCGTGGCTCGGACGAGGCCACGCTCGCCACCATCTCGACGCCGTCTTTTGACCTCTACAACGACCTTCGCCGCGAGATCGGCGCCTCGACGGACCTGGCCGCGCTCCAGGACGCGGTGACCGCTGGTGACCGTGGAGCGACGTGGCGTGTACAGGACGGCCTCATCCTGAAGGAAGGCCGCGTGTTCATTCCGAGCACGTCGCCTCTGCTGCCGGTCGTCCTCAACCTCGCGCACACTGCAGACCACGAGGGCGCCCAGAAGACGCTGCAACGTCTACGCGCCGAGTTCTACCTGGAACATGATCGCCGCCACGTCCGAGACTTTGTCCGCGCCTGCTCAACATGCCAGCGGAACAAAACCGAAGCTCTACACCCAGCCGGCCTGCTCCAACCATTGCCGGTGCCGTCCAGGATTTGACCGGATATTGCCATGGACTTCGTGGAAGCTCTACCTAAGGTTCATGGCAAGAGTGTCATCCTCACGGTCGTGGACCGGTTTTCAAAGTACACCCATTTCATACCACTCGGCCACCCCCACCCGGCATTGTCGGTGGCTCAGGCTTTCTTCCAAGACATTGTCCGCTTGCACGGTTTCCCGGAATCGATTGCCAGTGATCGGGATCCTGTATTTACCGGACATGTTTGGCGGGATTTGTTCAAGCTCGCTGGTGTGCAATTGAAGATGAGCTCCGCCTTTCACCGGTAAACCGATGGCCAGAGCGAGGTAGTCAACAAGACAATTGCTATGTACTTACGTTGTTTGACAGGTGCGTCCTCGAGCTTGGGTGGATTGGCTGTCGTAGGCCGAGTTTTGCTACAATTCATCCCATCACTCGGCCCTGCGCACCACCCCGTTCCACGTCGTCTACGGCCGGCCGCCCCCGACGCTGCTTCCGTACCAGCCGGGCAGTGCCCGCACCCAGACCGTCGATCGCCTCCTTGCCGACCGCGACACCTTCCTCGCCGACGTCCGTTCCAGGCTGCTCCAGGCGGCGCAGGAGTATGCGCGCCGACACTACGATGCCCATCATCGGGAGCTGGAGTTTGCTCCGGGTGACTGGGTGTGGCTAAGGGGGCTGCACAGGCTGCTGCAGTCTCTTCTTCCCGGATGACGCGGTAAGCTGTGCCCCCGCTACGCCGACCCCTTTCAAGTGCTGGCCCACATCGGCAACGTCGCCTACAAGCTTCAGCTGCCGGACGGCGCGCGCGTCCACGACATCTTCCACGTCGGCGTACTCAAGCCGTTCCACGGAACGCCACCGTCGTCTACACCGCCATTGCCCCCGCTGCGTGATGGTCGCCTTCTTCCGCAACCGGCCCGCGCCCTGCGTGCCTCTCTTCGCCGCGGTGTCTGGCATGTGCTCATTCAGTGGGAGGGCATGTCAGCCGAGGAAGCCACATGGGATCCGGTCGAAGCCTTTCGCGCTGTCCATCCCTCCTTTCAGCTCGAGGACGAGCTGTTTCACAAGGGAGGGAGAGATGTTATGGTGGACAACGTGTATCACCGGAGGAAGCGCACCCGTGGCTAGCAGCGCGGCAACAGAAGGCCGCGACGCGCGGCGCGCGGTCACCACGGGCAGTTCGGCTGCTTTCGCAGGATTAGCTAGCTGTGCAAGTATTGTTGGGTAGATCCTAAAGTTTAGCTTCAGTTTGTTAGCAAGTTGTTAGCGTTGTGTAACTTTCCTTTATATATGTCGAACAGTTGAATTAATAAAGTTAAGCCAGAGATTGAGAAGCTCTCTCTCGCTCTCTGGCACATGTGTGCCCTAAAATCTCTTCTGCTCCCATGAGTTCTTGACGCCGGCCACCAGGACGGGATCTCACGCTCGCCGCCGCCGCGAGACAACCCCTCGACCCCCAACCTCTCACGGATACAACCTACGCCGTACTAGAAGTTCCAACAATAGTTTTTTTCTTTTTGCTAAAAAATTAAAATAGGAAGTTGTTTTACAAAACTCGTGGAGATGCTCTAACAAGCCCCAATCTCATGGCTAAAAGCTTTGACAAGATCCTGAAACTTCAATTCATCATCAACAAGCTAATAAGCTAAAATTCTTCATGCGCTCAGCATCATCGGTCTTAAAGATAAGAGTTACCATGACAATGTTTAATATAGAAAGATTCAGATTCCTTTCTTGGAAAACATTAATAAGTTGCCATGTGTAGTTTGTAGTGTTGGAACCATGGTTTTAAATAGCTCGCTATAGTTGTCGCTATAGCCCAATATATCTTTTTGAGGTAGAGTGACGCTATTTGCGTTTATGCACAATTTTGCCGCTATAGTCTGATATACTCCGCTAATAACGGTTGATAAAATGCTAAACACCTTAGCCTTAGCTCGCTATTTAAAACAATGGTTGGAACCTAGAGTGCAATAAAACATTGTACTTAGGGAGTACAAACACATCAAAAAAAAACTTACTGTGCATGTACACAGAATTTTCGCAGGCTTTTATATGTGATCAAGTTATTAATTTTTAGAAGCATATCTTATGGAACCTCAGTCCTTTTGCTCCAACTCCATCTGAAATGTGGTATCAAGTACTCACTGTATCCTAAAAAAAGAAGCAACTCAAACTATTTAAAGTTTTACTAAATTTATATAAAAAGATATTGATACTTATCATACTAAATAAATATATTAGGTTTGTTGTAGAATATATTTTCAGAATATACCTATTTAGAGTCTTAATATTGATAGTATTTTTCATAAACTCAGTCAAACTTATGTTAGTCTGACTCTGACCAAAACCCAGAATTGTATCATTTATGGACCGAGATAGTACTCCAATATTCTAAATTTGAAAATTTTCTCTTAGTGAGGGGCCCATGCATGCCCGCCAGACAGCTAGCACTAGTATTGCTAATGAGTGGACAAGTTCGGAACAAAAACTCAAGTTGTCTATTCACATTGCAATCAAATGCCTCATTCAACACATTAGTAAACAGATATGTGTCGAACTGCCTTAACGAGAAGCTGAAAAATGATATAGCTGCTGAAACATAGAAATTGACTGAATGTTACAGGTTGATTCCAAAGATCAATAATGCCTTTATTTTTTATTAGGACTGCCATTTATTCAGTTTCCACATACTGCACCAAGAAACTATGACCAATAATGTACTAGTATTTTAGAGGAGATTCAAAGTTTTTACACTGCTCATGAAGGAACACATTCTCTTCGGGTCTTTCCGTAAACCGTCAGGATAACATATGCCACTGCTAACATCCAGGCCATTTGGCTTTAGAGCAGAAGCGGCTTGGTGAACATTATCTGCATGAAGGCCTCCTGCTAATAACCACCCGTTCTTGCTTTTAACAGTTGGCATTTGGAATTTTTCCCAGTTGAACCCTTTACCACTGTAAATGCATCCAAATAGATTTTATCAGTTCCAGCTTTCTCCACAACAAACAAATTTTAATGAGCAAATGCTATAAGAAAAAGGGCCTGTGATATTCACAAATAGGTAAAACCAAAATTAAAACACTGCCAACATTAAATTTAGTGGGATGAAGAACAGCTTTTCAGAATATCAATATTAGCTAGTCCAAGAGCAAACATCAAGACATTAGACAATAGACAAACCATGTAAGCAGAATTTTGTACCTTCCACCTTTTGCACTGTCCACCAAAAACCAATCAAGAACATATTCCTCACTTGGAGGAGCATTGATAAGTATACCGTCGTCATCAGCATTTAGCACATATACAATCCTGTTGTTCTTCCAAAGCAGAGGAAGTAGTTCTCGGGAGCTATCTCCATGAAGCTACAAGCAATGTGTCAGTAAAATTAGATTGTACCTCCTCCTTCTGTTACAGAGAGTAGAATATAGTAAGGGAAGATATACCTGGATAAGATCGAGATTGCATGTATCAGATGCTCTCAAGATAGTACTATTATCATCATCCACAAACACACCCACTGATTCAGCCCCATAAGATTTGGCCACTCTGGATATCTCTTTGGCTTCAGACAATGGAACAGAGCGTTTGGAGTTGGGCCAAAGAATCATCCCAATTAATTTAGCTCCAGCCATCACAGCCATCTCCGCATCGATGGCAGATGTAATGCCACACATTTTGACTACAGGCTCATACCTTTTGTCCTCCAAACTAGATGATAAGGGCACGGCAACAATAGGTTGCTTCTTAGCAAAACATGTCATTCTTACTGCAGTCGATATTGGACGTGCTGTAAAAGGTATTGAGCTTCAATAACTAAGATACCTTGTATCATTAAGATATTCAAATGCGCTTAACATTACTGGTTTCCAGAAACAGAAACAGAGAAGTATCAAACTCGAAAGAAACAGCAAGTTTGTAGTTAAGATTAATCAAAACCTATTTGGATGTACTCTTTACAAAGTATCAAGAGCTTATAGCATTGGATTAATCTTAAAGTATCCCCTCATAAAAAAACCTAAGAATATCAAAATCACCCAACTTTTTGTGTGAACAGTTTTCTTTTCACACATTCTAATTAACGGAAAAAGATAAGGTTTGTTGTGATCCGAAGGACAAGGTTTCTTGCATTCTTGAATAAACAACTACTGAAGATTGAAGAAAAGAAATTCAGCAGACCATAGACAAGGAGACGCAGCATGAACAACTCGTGTATCAGAAAAACTTAAATGTTTACCAATTACCATTGTTTGAAGGCAAAGCAAACTGCAGAGACTGCCTTGTGGAGATCGTCGTTGGCATAGCTGTTAGTAAACAAATGACACTCAGACGAGCAGGGAAGAGGTGGAATCACGAAGGAGGCATTCTATCAAACAGGTGGCGTGCACTGCAGTTAGGCTGACCACCGAACAAAGTGCCGGCTATATTTGTTTCTAATCGAAAAATTGCGTTCTCGTGGATTTCGAATCCATGTTCAGGAGAACTCAGCTGAAAGAAGACGAGCCCGCATTTACCTGAATCTCGCGAATTCAATCGCCGTGACCGAACAGCATCAAATGAGGAAGGCTTGGTGGGTCGGGAAGAGACGAACGCAGAAGAGAGGGAGCGAGAATCCCAAGAGGGACACCACCGCCATGCAGGTGGACTAGAGCAGCAGGACTGCAGGATGGCTGGCGGGCTAGATACGGTACCTCTAATCTTCACCACCTATACCTACCAACCACATTCCTGGACCTGGGTCAGTCTCAGTGCCGTGGGTGCGCGGTAGCACGCCGCAGCCCATTGCAATATGACCAGGTCACAGCGCCGTCGAACGCCCGGTTCCGAGAGGCAAGGACATACAGCTAAGGTATGTCGTCGGATTCACTTCAATCCATATGTGTTGGATTGAGGTAGAATTTAGTTCAAGTTTCACTCCAATCCACACCAATACATGTGGATTGATGCAAATGAGACTACATCCAAACAAGGCCTAAGTGTTTGGCATTTTTGACTTGACATTTCCCAAAATAGCGGACCCAACTATTTTTGTGCGGGAATCTTTCATCTTCGCTGGAAATTTTCTCGCGCGTCGCGCGGGCGCCCGTCGCGTGCAATTCCTTCGCACGTCGCCGCCAATTGTCTCGCGTGTCGCGCGGCCGTGTCGTCCCGCAAGTCCACGTCGCCGCTTGGTCCAGGTCGTCAAGATCCGATCTCGTCGCTGCGATCGATCTCCTAGCCTCACGTCGCTGCAACAAAATGACGCGGCGATGGATCTCCTAGCTGGCGTAGCGTCGCATGAAGGAAGGAGAGGAGGCGGTGATGGATCTCCTAGCCTCGCGTCGCTGCAACAAAAGGAGACGGCGATGGATCTCCTTCGTCCCCGCGCTAAGAAAGGAGGCGGCACGCGGGGGAAAGAGAATAGTCGTGTGCGAGGACTCGTATCGCGAGAAACTACCACGACGTGGAGAGTACAGGCACGACAAGCAGTTCAAGATTCTCGGGATATCAAAATTACCAAGCCACTGTGCCTATGCAAAAATGCCAAGTTTGGTCCATCAAATGCCAAGTTTGCCAAAATGCATAAGTCAAATGCAAAACTGTTAGAGAGCAATTTTTAAGGTTTTTGGCAAATTTCAAGAATGCAAAGTCCAATTGCATAACTGTTGGAGATGCTCTAACAGTTTTTCTACTGCTCCTCTTCCAAATTCTTCAAACCATAGTTCAACTTATAGCTCTATAGTAAGTTAAAAATTTATTTAAAAAACACACAATTCCATCAAATTGTTCATAAAATATATTTGCTCATGTATTTATTAGGACTATCACAAATCAATATATCTTTAGAATTTACTAAATTCTCAATTTATATTAGCTTTGTATTAAGTTAAAAATTTTAATAAAAAGATACACAGTTTTATCAGATCTCTATAAAATATATTTTAATCGTGTATTTTCTCTGTCCTAAATTATAAGATGTTATATATATATATATATATATATATATATATATATATATATATATATATATATATAACGTCTTATAATTAAGAAAGTATTCATTTGAACTACAATATGTTAATATATTTGTAAAGTGTTAGTCCAAGATACTAAAGTTTAGCTCGAAGACAAAACAAAAGTGAACTATAATTTAGATTAAAACATAATTAGAATTATTATAGTATGATTTAGAAAAAAAAACTATAATTTCAAACGAAAGGAGCAACTTTCAATCAAAACGTGACAGAACATTCTAATTCTTCTTCACATTCTAATTCTTCTTGACCAACAGCCTGATAACAAGCGATTTCGACGATCATCTTATCGATTTGGTCAATAGATTTTAGTTCTATAGGTCTATTTTAAACTTTTTTACAAATGCAGACGATCAACACGTACGCATACTCACCTCTATGAACACACATAAGCAAGTTCTACTCCTATGAGCACTTTTGAAAGACTGTGTTGACACATCACGAGAGAGAAAATGGCTATTATAGGACTACAATCATAATGGTTTCTCCCAAATAGGACTCTAATTGTTTTCTTCTCCTAAATAGGACTTCAATCAATTACCATAAGCTATAATAGAATTTTGCTTCATTTAACCATTTTTATGTCCCAAATACATGTATTTTCTAATAATAATGCCCATATTACCCTTTTGTAGACACCGATTCAACTTATCGGACTCGATCTCTGGCACGACGTATTCACGAGGCCGCCTCACTCTCTTCTCCAACCTCGGCAGCATGCTCAGTTTCCATGACAGCAAGCAGACGCCCCTCGACGGCTCAGGGCATCAGTGCATCAAGCATGCAGATGAACACGCTACGGCCGCCAGCCAGCTACAACTACTACTACGTCGACATGCATCCATCCGTCGTCGCTGGATCAGTCTCGATGGTTCTGAGCCGCCCTTGAGCAGCATGACTGGAGGAGGCGACACGACCACCACCATGGGCACGCGACGACGCTCGTGAGCTAGTCACTGTACCAGCACGCCGCCAAGCAGCAGGGGGATGCGGCGTTCGTGGACCCGGCGGTGGTGTCAGGCTCGGAGGCCGCCGGCGGTGCGCGGTGGCGCGAGCTCCTGGAGCCTGGCGTGCGTCACGCGCTGGTGTACGGCGTCACGATGCAGGTGCTGCAGTAGTTCTCGGGCATCAACGACGTGCTCTACTACACGCCGCAGATCCTGGACCAGGCCGGCATCAGTGTGCTGCTAGCGAGCCTGGGGCTGAGCGCCGACGCGGGGTGCGGGGGCTCTGCATCGCCATCTGCTCGCTCGTCTCATGAATACGTCGCACGAGAGAACGAGTCCGATAAGTTGAATTGGTGTCATCTGTCATGTATAGTACAGAAGGGCAGTATGGGCATTATTAGAAAATACATTTATTTGAGATATAAGAAAAATGGTTAAATGATGCAAAATCCCATTATAACTTATGGTAATTGATTGGAGTCTTATTAGGGAGAAGCAAACGATTGGAGTTCTATTTGAGAGAAGCCATCATGATTGGAGTCCTATAATAGCCATTTTCTCATCACGAGAACACACGTACGCAAACCCTGACCGCATGAGTACCTGTAATACCCTAAATTTTGTTTCTTTGAAAATAGAGCTAAAACAATTTATTTTGTATTTTTGTACTCATGAAAACATAGGAAAATATTTTTTAAAAAAAATTAAAATTCATCATACGGTTTAACAACGCTGTTGTGCATACATGCTGGTGCATAAGATTTGATGTAATGTTTGCTTGTTGCTCCTTTGTGTGTTGAGAGTGAGCAAAGTTTTTAAAATGCGCTTAGTGGATCGATCTTTTTTGGCCGGTATGTCTTTATCTTTATCTATAACAAAATTCCTTGTTTCTAAGCTCAAGTTTTTATTAGGAGCATCCTAAAATTTTTTCGGTGTCACCTAAATCCCTTCTTTTAGTTTCTCATCCATCAAGCAATCTCTACAAACTTTTCGGCAATTTTTCCAGCTTCTATTTTTTGTGAGCATAATCTAATTTTTAAATGCTCCATATTATCTCATCAAGAGCTCCAAACACTTTATCTAGGTTCCTCATATTCTATAATAGCTTTGAGAATTTTCCTAAATTTTTGGAGTTTTTGGAGTATTTTTCGGAGCTTAAATAATAATTCTAGACTTTTCTAGAATTATTTTATCTATGAAATTAATTAATTCTGAAAAATAATAAAACCACTCTTCCTTTTTAACACTCAAATCTCATGTGCAATAATTATAATAAATCGCAAAGACCATGTCTTTATTTATTAATGAGCTTTAATATTTATTTAGGTCCATTAGTGTGGGGGTATAAACCCCTATACCCTTACGGCTAGACTTTAGCCAGGAAGCTTGGCCCACTACGAGACGAGTTCAAGGTTTGATCCGACAGCTCGGAGTTTCGCACAAGGAAACAAGACGTGGAGATCAAGCAGGATTCTAGTCGGTTAGAATAGGAATTGATATCGAATTATCTATGGCAATTGTAACCGACTAGGATTAGTTTCTAGATCTGTAACCCTGCCCTCCAGACTATATAAGGAGGGGCAAGGGACCCCCCTAGGACATCATATTCTCTCAGCACAAATCAATACAACCAGACGCAGGACGTAGGTATTACGCCAACTCGGCGGCCGAACCTGGATAAAAAGCTTGTCCGTGTCTTGCGTCACCGTCGAGTTCGTAGTTCACGCACCGTCTACCGATAAACTACTACCGTGGGTATACCCAAAGGTAGACTGCCGACTAGCTTTCGTCGACAGTGGCGCGCCAGGTAGGGGGTGTGCGTGCAACTTTTCCGGCGAACAAGATGGTCACGATCCCAGCTTCCGCGACCGTGCCCGAAGGCCTCACGTTCACCGTCGGCCAGATCACGTGGACGACGTGCAGCGGCGGCTTCCCGACCACGGTTCCGAAAGAGATCCAGATCCAATCTGAGATCACGCCGTCTCCGACCACACGCATGACGGCACCAAGCTCCCGACCACCGTTCCCACTCTACAAGGGAAAGGAGATCGACTGCTCGGACCTCCTCCAAGCGCTCGATCGCGCCGACTCCAAGCTACTCGAAGTCTCCCAACTAATAGATGGAGTTCTGCGCCGGCCCGACCAAGCCGCTCGAGCGGATTTTTCGAAATCCCGCCGGCCAACTCGTGTCACCACACACGAACGGCTGGGAACGTCCCTGACGATAACCTCAACCCCCTCAGGACGATCCGTCGAGCTCAAAAAGGGAGACTATCCTTGCGGCCTGAATAACTCGGCCTCTGTTTACTCACAGCATGTCCAATCCGTTTTCAGCAAAGCGGGCTGGTCGCCGACAAGGAACAATCGTCACCATGTCAACATGGTGACAATCCGAGAGCTACGGGACGGCCAGGTTTCCAGCACCAACTCAAGCACCGGCTCCGTCCCCACCGAGGTTATAAACACCGAAGACGAGGGCTACGACCTGGATTTTCCTTCACACCCTCCGGGTTTCGACCGATTCCCGATATTCCCCCCCCCCGGCGAGGGGATATCGTGTTCAATGTCAGCGCCGACGAACCGGCCGTTGACGGAGAAACAGATGACCAGAGGCAACTCCGCGAACAGCGTAACGCCGATCGCGCCCGACGGCGTGCGGACGAGCAACAACAGATGCCACCAAGTAACCTCAACGATGCCTTTGACATGGTCGGGGACCAGCCGGTCTACAAAACGCCAAGCGCCAACGTGGCTGTCGCCATGGCCAACCTGGATCGGCTTCCTGACACCCCCGAATGCCAGGGAGTCCGGACCAGTATCCGAGCACACCTGATCGCCGCAATGGGACAGACAGCCACTCTGCTCAAGAGAGTCCAGGACGTCTCTTATACGGAAGCCGCCTCCGACCAGACTAATCGCAGCCGGGCCTCACCCAGCAGGCGCCGCCGCAGCCGCTCCCCCGACAACCGTCGAGGGGACTCACGGCGCGACGATGGTGGTCGGGACGCCGATGGCCGCCGCCAGCAGAACCGTGTACGCGGCCAAGAAGAAGAAGATCATCACAGGGATCTCCGCCACAACATCCCTCCCAAAGATGCCCGGGACCGCATCAACAGGCGCGCCGCAGAGAGAGCAGTCCACGAAAACCTGCGCCGCATCGAGTACGACGCGACCCACGGTCCTCCAGGCCTAATGCAGTTCTCCTCACACCTCCGCCAGGTCGTGTGGCCCCGCAATTTCAAGCTCGAAAAACTTAAAAAATACGACGGCAAGGAAAATCCAGAGAACTGGATCACTCTCTATGAAATCGCCGTCCGATCAGCGGCAGGAGATGAGCACGTCATGGCTAACTACTTCCCCGTAGTCCTCGACCAGGCTGGTCATCAGTGGCTTCTCGGCTTGCCCGAGGACTCCTTCGAATCTTGGGAAGAGCTACGACAGGCTTTCATCGACAACTTCATCGCCACATGCGAGCAGCCCGGGAACAAGTATGACCTTGAAAGGATAAGAGACAGGAAGAATGAACCTCTGCGCGATTACATCCGACGATTCTCGGATATGCGCCTCAAAATCCCGAAGATTTCTCACGACGAGGCCATATCAGCCTTTATCAAGGGCTTGCGTTTCCATGAAGCGCTGAGGAACAAGCTGTTGCGTAAGCGCCCATCAACGGTAGCAGAGCTCCTCGCCACGGCTAAAAACTACGCCGATGCTGATGACGCAGAAAAACTAATCCGAGACGACGCGAGAGACCCAGACCAGCCTTCTCGGCGGGATGACGGTCGTGGTCGCTACGACAACAGAAATCACCGCCGCTCCGACAACCGCGATCACCGAGAGGGTTGGGATCGGCGGCGCGACAGCCGCGACGACTTCAGAGGAAAGCGCCCTCGTGAATGCGACCACGAAGTAAATACGGTCAAACGTCCCAACGGACGACGGGACTACCAAGACGACTACAACAAAACGTTGAAGGGACCGTGCCAGCTACACCCAAAGTCTAACCATACCATGGAAGAGTGTCGCGTCCTCAAAAGTATCTATACACGGCGGGCCGCCCAAGAGAACTCCGCCAAGAAAAATAACAAACGCGACGGGCACGACCACGAAGATGAGGATGAGGACCAAGACAGGGACCCCCGACACCAATACGTCAGCCCCACCGACGTGGTCCACTCCATTTTCGGGGGCAAGGTCTCCACTGAGTCCAAGCGAGAAAGAAAGCTGTTAAAGAGAGCCTGCCTCAACATAGACAGCACGGACGGGCTGATCGCAGATCCAAAATTTCCCGCGTGGTCCCACAGGGAGATCTCGTTCAGCAGGAAGGACCAGTGGGCCGCTATCCCAGAGCCGGGACGTTTCCCACTGATTCTTGATCCCTGCATCAATAGCATCAGATTCGAGCGCGTGCTCGTGGACGGGGGAAGCTCCATCGACATTCTCTTCCGCAACAGCCTGCCCGCCCTAAAGATATCACCGGCGCAACTAAAACCTTACGACGCCCAATTCTGGGGCGTTTTGCCAGGTCAAAGTTCGGTGCCCCTCGGACAGATAACATTGCCTGTCCAATTCGGCACACCCGATCACTTCCGGACGGAGTTCATCAACTTCGTAGTCGCGGACTTCGACGGGACCTACCACGCCATACTGGGCCGCCCATCACTGACAAAGTTCATGGCAGTCCCGCACTACTCATACCTAGTGCTTAAGATGCCCACGGAGAAGGGTGTCCTAACCGTCAGAGGCAACGTCTACACGGCGTACACCTGCGAAGAAGAAAGCTTCAAGATCACCGAGGCAATTGACCTCTCAATCCGCATGGCGGAAACAGCAAGCCAAGCCGCACAGCTGCCTCCCGACCAGCTCCGATTACCTGAGCAGGAGACAGCCAGAAAGAATTCGAAATCCAAGGAGTACAAAGAAGTGCAGCTGGTCGAAGGCAACCCCGAGAAGACAGCCCTCATCGGGGCTAACCTGGATCCAAAATAGGAAGACGCGCTCGTCAGGTTTCTAAGGGACAACGTGAGCGTTTTCGCATGGAAACCCGCAGACATGCCCGGTGTCCCACGAAACCTGATCGAGCACTCCTTAAACGTCTCGAAGACCGCAAGACCAATCAAGCAAAAACTGCGACGGTTCGCTCGTGACAAAAAGGAGGCTATTAGGACAGAAATAACACGGCTTCTAGCAGCCGGATTCATAAAAGAAGTGTATCATCCCGATTGGCTCGCCAATCCAGTTCTCATACGCAAAAAGAATAATGAATGGAGAATGTGCGTTGATTACACCGATCTCAACAAACACTGTCCTAAAGATCCTTTTGGTCTTCCTCGCATCGACAAGGTGGTCGACTCAACGGCCGGATGCGACCAAACCCTTCAAAAGTCAAAGCCGTACTCGACATGCGACCACCGAAGAACGTCAAGGATATTCAGAAGCTAACCGGATGCATGGCCGCCCTCAGTCGTTTCATCGCAAGGCTGGGAGAAAAAGGCCTCCCTTTCTTCAAACTACTAAAAGCGTCAGAAAAATTCTCTTGGACAGAGGAAGCCGACGCTGCGTTCACTCAGCTTAAGACCTTCCTCACTTCACCGCCTGTCCTCACAGCGCCTCAGCCCAATGAAGACCTACTCCTTTACATTGCTGCAACCGACAGGGTTGTTTCCACGGCAATAGTGGTCGAGCGAGATGAACCAGGTCACGTCTTCAAGGTCCAGAGACCCGTTTACTTCATAAGCGAAGTTTTAAACGAATCCAAGGCCAGGTACCCACAAATACAGAAGCTTATATACGCCATCCTGATAACGTCAAGAAAGCTGAAGCACTACTTCGACGGCCATCGAGTCCTGGTGACAACCAGCTTTCCTCTCGGGGACATCCTGCGCAACAAAGACGCCAATGGCAGAATCGTGAAATGGGCAATGGAATTATGTCCATTTTCCCTAGAGTTCCAGAGTCGCACCACCGTCAAGTCTCAAGCCCTGGTCGATTTCATTGCCGAATGGACGGATCTCAACGAGCCTTCCGTTCCAGATGTCTCAGACCACTGGTCAATGTTCTTTGATGGGTCCTTGAACATCAACGGTGCAAGCGCTGGGATATTGTTCGTATCGCCCAACAAGGACAAACTCCGCTACGTCCTTCGGATCCTTTTTCCGGCGTCAAACAATGTCGCCGAATACGAAGCATGCTTACATGGCGTACGACTAGCCGTTGAACTAGGGGTCAAGCGCCTCTATGTCTACGGCGACTCCGCTTTGGTCATCAACCAGCTCAACAAGGAATGGGACGCAACCCACGAGAAGATGGATCTCTACTGCAAAGAAATTCGCAAATGGGAAACTAACTTCTATGGCATAGAGTACATCCACGTGGTCCGGGATAAGAACCAAGCAGCAGATGCGTTGTCAAAGTTAGGCTCGTCTCGGGCCCAAATCCCGCGGGGTATTTTCGTCCAGGACATCCATGAGCCGAGCGTAAGCTCCCCCCTGGTCGACAAGCAACCCACCGAGGCAATGCTCATAGATGACGCCACTCCGACAACCGGTGGGCGTGACTGGCGTATCCCGTTCATCAAATACATCTCAGACGGGACAGGTTTTCAGGACAAAACAGAGAACGAGCGTCTCATCCGACGATCAAAGAACTACATCCTGGTCGACGGAAAACTCATGCGGAAAAACGCAAGCTCCGAAGTACTGCTCAAGTGCATACCCCAAGATGATGGTATCAAGCTCTTGGAGGACATACACGCCGGATCCTGCGGCAACCACGCCGCATCTAGAACGCTGGTCGGAAAGGCTTTCCGAGCAGGTTTTTATTGGCCAACCGCGGTCAGCGACGCAGAAAAACTGGTTCGGCATTGCGAAGGATGTCAGTTTTTCGCTAAGAGGACCCACGTACCTGCCCATGAAATTCAAACCATCCCGGCGTCTTGGCCCTTTGCTTGCTGGGGGCTTGACATGATCGGACCATTTAAACCAGCCCCGGGCAATTTTAAGTTTGTCTTCGTGTTAATCGACAAGTTCTCCAAGTGGATTGAATACATGCCCCTGGTCAAGGCAACCGCCGAGAAGGCTGTGGAGTTCCTCAGTCAAATCATACACAGATTCGGCATCCCGAACAGCATAATCACCGACCTGGGCACTCAGTTTACTGGCACCACTTTTTGGGATTTCTGCGATGACAGAGGCATAGTCATAAAATATGTGTCAGTGGCACATCCACGTGCCAACGGTCAAGTTGAACGTGCTAACGGAATGATCGTTGATGCCCTAAAGAAAAGGTTGTACACCAAAAACGACAGAGCACCCGGTCGATGGATGAAAGAATTGCCGGCAGTGGTCTGGGGCCTCCGAACTCAGACCAGTCGAAACACAGGGGTATCTCCCTACTTCATGGTGTACGGTGCAGAGGCGGTCTTGCCGTCTGACATACACTTCGGATCTCCTAGAATCAAGCACTTCGACCAGGCGACCGCCGACAACGCCAGAGGACTCGAAATCAATTGCATGGAGGAAAAGCGTTTAGTTTCGTGTCTCCGAACAGCAAAATATCTCGCAGCAGTCAGGCGATACTACAACAGGAATGTCAAGGACCGTTCTTTCGTGGTCGGCGATCTGGTGCTTCGATGGAAAACAAGCCAGGAGGGAATGCACAAGCTATCCACTCCCTGGGAAGGACCCTTCGTGGTGACCGAGGTCACACGACCTACGTCCTACAGATTGGCATACCCAGACGGAACACGAGTGCCTAACTCTTGGCACATCGACAAGCTGCGACGTTTCTATCCATAAAGATTTTTAATGACTTTCTTTTGTAAGTATCTTATAATTTTTTATAATGAAATTCTCTATTTTTTGGCCCATACCTTGTCCCACACAGCACTCGGCAAAACTCCTGCAACGGATGCTCTTAGCGACAACCAAGACAAATACGGTGACACGTCACTCAGATATTCTTACAGCGCTCAAAACAACAGTCATGACAGAAAGCAAACTTTATTACAAACTTTACATACAAAGTTTACAATAAATACCCTGACGGGCAGACACTAGTCTATTCCTACAGACTACTTTATTGGCCTAGCTGCTCGGGCTGATCACCCGCCTGGCCCTGCTGCCCGGACGAAGGGGTCGGGGCCACCGGCGCCTGGCTGGTCGAGACCGCAGGCGTCGACCGCCCATCTCCCGCAACGGACGCGCCCGACAACTCCCTGGCCGACCTATCTGAGCTCGGCTGGTCTGGAGGAGTGGCCGTCCCGCACAGATTGATGTCGCCGATCACTGTCGACGACAAGTCCAGCAGACTACCCCGAAGTTCGTCCGCTTCCTGTGGGCCGACTTCCTTCGGGTACCCCTTCTCCAGCCTGCTCAAGTCGACCAGGGGGTAGTGGGCGCGCACCATGCTGAGGACGTGCGCGCCGGCAAACTCCCCGGCGTCCTTCACAAACTGCTGGAGCCAGTCCCACGCCCGTTGCGCCTTCTCGACCGGGGTCAACTGCGGCGCGCGGGGCTGGCTCTCCGGGAGCTCGGGGCTGAGCAGATCTAGGACCGGGGACACTCCTTTCCAGATCCTGCAACAGTTGGCCTTCCAGGAGTCCCGGTCCTTGATCAGGTCATCCAGGTGCTTTTTGGTGTTCACCTTGAGCACTGCAAACAAAACAAAACGTTACTTTCGGCATACCAGACAAGCAAAGGGGCAGGAAGCAACCAACAAGGCGGCACCCATTACCAGCTAACTCCCGGTCTTTTCGACCCAACTCCTCTTCCGCTCGCCGCCCCGACTCCTGCGCACCGGCGAGCTGTTGGCTGAGCTGCTCCTTCTCTTGTTGGAGGCTCGCCACCTCCTCCTCCAAGGCTGCGTGAATCCTAAACTGGTCAGCAAAGCAAACTATACAAGTACGCGAAACTGCTCGGAGCGTGTGACTAACCTTCCTGCAGCCGGTACTGGTCGGCCAGACGACGAGCGAGGTCGAGACGACGCTCCTTTTCGGCGCTCATCTCGACCACCTTCTCCCCGACCTCCGCCCGCAACCGGTCTACCTCCGCGGCAAGGGCCTTGTTCTCGGCCATGACGCCTTCTATCTGGTCAAAGCACCGTTTCCGGTACTTCGCCGTTTTCATTACGTCCTACAAAGCAAGCATATAACGATCAAGCAAGACAAGGCAAAAGAATGCGCAGCAGTACAAAAAGCCGCTTACCTTGACTTCGTCGACAAGGCGCTTGGCCGCGCGCTCCACCCTGGCGGCCTCTTCGGTCTCGGCGACCTCCTCATGACCGATAAAGTGATCCCCGCGTTGGCGCCACACATATACGTGTTGGCGGCCATCACGGGGACGACCCTCGATCTCCTCCACCTCGTCGTCGGAGGCCGCCCGGGTTTCCTCCTCCGGTGCTGCGTCACCCCCGGTGGTGGTCCCAGGCATTACTGGCCCTTGGACCAGACCCGGGGAGCCCGCAGCCGAAGAGGCTCCTGCTCGGGGCGGCGGGGGGACTTCACTCCCCCCGGCAGGAGGAGCGGTCGGAGATCTTCCCTTCTCCGAGGAGTCAGTTGGGGGAGCCTCTCCAGCCCTGGTCGGGCTGCTTGTTGTAGTCGGCGCCGCGCTCGGGAGCCCCTCGGTGCTCCCAGGCGCGACTGCAGCTGTTGGCTGCTCTGTGGTCTGGGGGGCCGCATCCCCAGAACAGCGGGCAGGCTCGCCCGTTCCCTGGCTGGCAGTTTGACCAGGGTCGACATCCGATGCCGCACTACAGGAACAAAAGTTTAAAAAAAAAAAGAGGAGTCCAAAATACGTAAGTCGAACACTTACAGGTCTGACCGACGGTGGGTCGCGGTGAACCTCCTCCTCGCCCGTCCGGTCGGCACCTGTGCCCCCGTCTCGACACCTTGCGGGGCAGCGGCGCCGCTGGCCACTCGATCAGTGGCGACCGGCGCAGTGTCTGGGCGGCTCCGAGGCCGTCGGACCAACGACGGCGCAGCCTCCTCGTCGTCGTCGTCGTCGACGATCCGCACGAGCCGACGACGCTTCGGCGCTTGGCTGCTCTCCGCCGGTAGATCTGCCGGCAGCTCCGGTGTCGGCAAGGGATCTGCCGGCAATGGCCTTTTCCCCGCTACCCTCTCCTCGGAGGTCGGGACGGGGCGGGCTCGGTCTTCCTCACTGCTGGTGTAATGAGCACACCGAGCAGCGTCCCCCTCTGGCGGGACCTCTCCCACAGGATCTTCCATCCCCGGTGCCAGTGATACATACACTGCGCACCGGTCGACATCACCGACCTGCAAAAGCAACAGAGATGAGTTAACTGCAGACGATATACGAATGATCAAACAGACTCTGCTACATACCTTTGGTGCTGGTCGTCCTAACTTGAAGGCTTGCACCCGATCACTGCCACGGATGAAGCCCCCATCCGCGAAGTTAAACAGCTCATTCAACAGCTGTTGTACCTCCGCTTTCTCCAAGATCTCCGACCGCATCCTGGTCGGGTCTGCGCTTCCGGCATACTCGTACGCCGAGTGCACCCTCTTCTGGCAGGGCATCACCCGGCGGCAAATGAAGTTGCCGACCACGCCAAGCCCGTCTAGGCGCGACCAGTCGATCAGCTTCATGAGATCCGCCACTGGACCGTCGAACTCCGGGCGGTCGGTCCAGCTTGCCCTCTTCTCGGGAACGTATCCCACGTCGCAGAACGTGGAGCTGCCCGGTTCCTCCCTGATGTAGAACCACTTCCTGTACCATTCGGTCAAGGAAGTGTTCCATGGACAGTGCAGGTAGCGATTCTTCATCCCATCACGAAGGTTGAGGTATACTCCACCTGCAACCTTGGAGCCTCCAACTGCTCCCTTCTTCCTCAGACAGAAAAGATACTGGAAAAGATCGAAGTGCGGCTCTATGCCAACATAGGCCTCGCACAGGTGAATGAAGGTGGAAATAAGGAGAATTGAGTTCGGGTGCAGATTGCAAATCCCGATCTCATAGTACAAAAGAAGACCTTGAAGAAAAGGATGAACAGGGACACCAAAGCCTCTCTTAACGAAATCTTCAAAAACGACGATCTCACCGGCGCGAGGGTCGGGGTAGCTCTCCCCCTCCGGTGCCCTCCAGCCGCCGAGCTCTGCGCCGTGCAGAAGCCCCATATCGACGAGGTCACCAAGAGATTTTGTGGTGCTGCGAGACTTCTTCCACTCCTTGGCCATCAGTTCGGCCCTCTTCCTGGAGTCGCTCTTCGCCATTAGAGGTGCGAATGCGGGCTGGAGTTAGGAAGATGTAGGAGATTGGAGAAGATGAGAGCGGAAGGTTTGAAGGCAATGGCAGGAGAAGCGGTACAGCCGGTCCTATTAGGCCCTTATAAACCTGCGACCCCACCTCTCCCACTTCCTGTATTCTCGGGAAGTGGGCAGGCCATGCGGCGGACGCGGCGTTTCGGTTTACAATGATTATAGACAATTAATGCGGCGGAGTTTTCGTACCAATTGATGGTTTCCTTTTCTCAAACCATGCAAAGAGCGGTTGTACAGTTGCCAGGTGCAGCTTTTCATGCATCCGTCTGACATATCGTCAGGAGACCCCGTCACGTCAACTTTAACTGGAAAGATCTTTTCAAAAGTAAGAAGACACACACGCCAGTGAGTCAACAATCCGGGGACTGCACCGACCACCGAGCACTCGACGCTCGGGGACTGGTCGCCCAGTCTATCGGCTCGGAACTTCAAGGACTGCACCGACCACTGAGCACTCGACGCTCGGGGACTGGTCGCCCAGTCTATCGGCTCGGAACTTCAAGGACTGCACCGATCACCGAGCACTCGACGCTCGGGGACTGGTCGCCCAGTCTATCAGCACGGAACTTCAAGGACTGCACCGACCACCGAGCACTCGACGCTCGGGGACTGGTCGCTCAGTCTATCAGCTCAAAGCTTTAAAGCATGCACCGACCACTGAGCACTCGACGCTCGGGGACTGGTCGTACAGTATAGCAACATATAATTCCAAGAAGCACACTAAGTGCTTGGGGACTGGTCGATTGGTCTTTTCGATTGCAGACGAGCATGACATGCTCGTGGACTGGTAAATTCAATTTTTTAGACCTTGCTACAAGGTTCATACTTTGCCTTCCAGCAAGCTCGGGGACTACATCGGTACGATGCATCTAGCGATGCATCTCAGTCTCAAAACTACTTTGGGGAATTTTCTTTTGACCCTGGCACCACGTGCCTACGTCACCTACTACCAGGCTCGGGGACTAAGTGGGCACACTTCACCTAGCGGTGAATTTGCTTGCTTTTTTGATGCCTCTACCTTTCAAAAAGGTAAAGTGGGCACACTTCACCAGGAAAGAAATTTTTTCTAGAGCACCATGCATTCTTCGAACAACCTGTTTCTTCGATGTCAATGTTGATCAACTGTCTTTCGAGTTGGTCAAGGAACCGTTGCAACTGTTTGGGCGATTTTCCAACTTATTGAAGACGACAAGCCTCGCTGATCGAAGAAGCTCAAGACGGCGTGTTGCATCACAATACATGGTGCTCGGGGACTAGCTGTGGGGGTATAAACCCCTATACCCTTACGGCTAGACTTTAGCCAGGAAGCTTGGCCCACTACAAGACGAGTTCAAGGTTTGATCCGACAGCTCGGAGTTTCGCACAAGGAAACAAGACGTGGAGATCAAGCAGGATTCTAGTCGGTTAGAATAGGAATTGATATCGAATTATCTATGGCAATTGTAACCGACTAGGATTAGTTTCTAGATCTGTAACCCTGCCCTCCAGACTATATAAGGAGGGGCAAGGGACCCCCCTAGGACATCATATTCTCTCAGCACAAATCAATACAACCAGACGCAGGACGTAGGTATTACGCCAACTCGGCGGCCGAACCTGGATAAAAAGCTTGTCCGTGTCTTGCGTCACCGTCGAGTTCGTAGTTCACGCACCGTCTACCGATAAACTACTACCGTGGGTATACCCCAAGGTAGACTGCCGACTATCTTTCGTCGACAATTAGTGAAGGTGGAAGGTGCAACATCAATTAGTATCATATTGCTAATTGATATAGATATGGAGAGTTTTTCTCCATATATATATATGTAACAACCTCTTAGGCAAAGCACACCAAAACTATCACGAGGAAAGCCTCTGGTTTGGAAATCTATGTGATAGTAAATAAATTAGTTTTCTTTCTCTAGTTTCTATGCTGCCAGAACATCTAGCCATGCAACTGCAGATCGCCACATCCATGTTTCTGGTTCAAACGAGCAACACGAGTTCCTGGCCGGCCTAATAGACTTAGTAATTTTTCTATTCTTTAATTCTCCTTGCCTATATGATCCCTTAATTGTGCATTGTTATACGTCGAATCACACTTAATCATGTTTGGTCAGGAAACTACCTTGGAGGAGCACTCATTACGCTGTCGATGCCCATCCAGTCCAAGCTCCCATCGCCCATCTCCTTGGGATTAACCGGCACAACTATGGCCAAAGGATGCCTGATCTCTACTTTTCTCCACGCGAAGAACTGGAACTGTTTTTTTTCCTCTAAGTCCGGTCATCACCGTCGATCCACAACTTCTCTGTCGTCGGTGAGAAATTCTGCGCCTTTGTGATTCCGTTTCTTAATTCTATGTTGACGTTATCACTATGTCGATCTTGTGGATGGACCGAACCTCCAGCTAGCTCTCCAATCACGGTGTCCACAAGCTGCCTTGCTGTCGACACTTACTAACACTACTTGAATACTAGGTTGTCTCCTCAGCATGGTGCCAGAGTGTACTAAGGTATTTATGAATATGAAGGGTCTCTAGACTATAATCTATTCTATCCACAAACGCACAGATAAAATACCTCATTGTAGCATTTCACCAGGAAAAATATTCCGGGTATCGTTATTTATAATTTTGCTTAAGAGAACGACGAAAGTGAAAATAGGGGTAAAATCTATTAAGGTGTAGACTAGAGATAAACTTGCAAGAACATGATTACTAATGAGAAACTCGTCACACAGTCACTTGCTTTGGCAGGGGGTAAGCCATAAAAATAAAGATAATGAAATATAAGCTCACAGCGATTAGAAATAGACTACTCCACATAAAATGTAAGGTGACGTCGGACTAGCAAGAGAATGGATTCTAAGCATCTATTATCTACTAAGTCACAATCTACTCTAGGCATCTACAAGATCATATATAGCACAAAAGACTCTTCATTCATATATAAGGAACATTGCTAAAGTAAATCAGAACATAGCAAGACTTACTCCACAATACATATTCTGTGTGTCCTACTAATGGAGGGTGGACTATATAAAAATCAACGAAGCTGTCACCATCGTGAACTACCACACGACCTGCCCAATAGGATACATTTGCAGGTAAATAACATCTAAGCACCACGCCCACATGTGATCTACCACCTAACTCCCACGTGTCAAGAGCTAAGCGCTTTGCAAACTTATACATAAACTCATTATCAATCATAACTATATCAAATATAGAACTAGAGCAAACTAAGAACATAATAAATAGAGACATAATGCAATTAGAATAAAGTCGTAGAGAAAGATATAAAATAATCCCAATCTTTATTGACGAAGATCCGAAATCTAGAGCGCTAGGCTCTACTTCTCTAATTCTATCTAATCAATCCTATAGAACTTGAAGGAATTGGGAGTAGCTAATTCTAATTCTCTGAGGGAGAGAAGTTCCTAAACCCTAACTTTGATGGCTTCCTCTGATAATGATTTCTCCTCTCCTCCTAGGGTGGAGAGGCCTTGCTTATATAGGCCCATCAAATGAACGTGGGCCGTCGGATCAAACCGACCTTAATAGCACGGTTTTCCTTGATCATTAAAGGCGGTGGAGCACGATCTAGGAGACGGAGCCTGATTGGCCCCTGAGGCAGGGCGGCACCCGCCCTGCCCCTAGGCCCGTTCGGCCTCCCGTTTCGTTCCCGTGGCTTCTGGACTCTTCTAGGTTAACGAAAATTGCCGCACACGTAATTATCTCGATGTAAACCCGACGTGTGGGCCTTCCTTCCATATTTTCTGATAACCCCCTGCAGAAATAGACAAACACTAAAACTCGTGGAATTCTGCCAGATAAAACCCTAATTCTAGGTGTTTGGTGTATATTGATCATTTTCCATGTTTAGTTGACGGTTGAATTTGGCATTTAAGGACTGTCAACACTTGCCTCCTCTCTGCCTGCGAGTTACCCTGCTAGATGCCATTAGCTTTGGTCAGAACCCGAAACAGCTGTTTCCGACGTAAGTAGTCACCCTTTCTCTGTTTTACTTCCTTCAAGTTGTGTTCATGGTGATACGCTCTACACAGTAGTACCACTGTTATACATGCTTTTAACTTTTAAAATTCGAGCTTAGATTTAATCTACTATTTTATTAAAGGAAATCTTATTTGATTAATACCTTCTACGTTTTGTAGCGCCGTTTTGACCCATTCAAGTTGTGTTAGATTCATTACAACAGAAATTACACGTTAGTAATAATGTTTCCCAAGTCATGTGTTTATGTTTTTGTTAATTAATTATTAAACTGATTAACGTTTATGCAATCAGATTTATAGTAAAAAGCTATATAGGTTTTATATGTCCGTGATTTATAAACAAATATTAGTTGCTTTTATAAAAATATGTTTCTAAATTCTGAGTTTGTTTAGTTTAAACACACATATAAAATTCGAATATATGCTCTCACATATTTATTCCTTTTTCAAAGTCAAGTTTAAGTAACAAATATTATGAGATGTGCTTGCAAATAAAATATGATTAGTAGCTTTAACTCTATTTTTTTAGCTAAGATATACATTGTCCAAATCAATATATATCACATGGTTTTATAAATAAAATAAACCGAGCTTATAGCCTTTGCTTCTATGACGAAGTAAATCTTCGCTAGTCGTTTCTTATTCACCGTAACTCCGATTAGTGTCCTTTTCGTGTCTACGTGATTGTAGCTACGCGTATATTTGTTTTTAAATTTTTTATTGATTGGTGTATTTTTCTAAATTTATTATGTTTGCTATGCATGTTTGTTCGGATGCTTGTGTGGTATGATCCTGTCTAGTCGGTGAGTTTTATATGGTGATCAAGAAGGACCAGAGTTGGTAATAGTGAGCAAGCAATTAATTGAAGATTTGGACTAGCAGAATCAGTAAGAGCAGCAGGAAAGCTTTTATCCAGGCAAGTATAGCATTTGGGTTTTCTTTTTGTGACCATGATCTTGTGACTAGATTAATACAACTTGAGGATTTATCTGTACGTGATCACCCGGGATAACAGTGCAACCATGAGGGCTATAATGGCTCTGGCTTTAGTTCACTATGAAGATCTTTTCTAGCTTGTTAGAGGTTACCCAAAAGGGCGCTAGAGGAGCTTGCCGTTTTGGGTAAATTGTGGCCTCTGTCTTTATGTGTATAGGCTACACGTCATTGTGCCATTGGAAAGAGGGCTCTATATCTGCGCGCCTGGGAAACCTTGCGGCCCTAACATGTTAGACGAACTTTTAGAAGGCTTCATAGTGATCCCTGCCGACCTTCCTTGGTAGTGGGTTAAGAGGTCGACGGGACTCGGGCGAAAGGGTAAATCATGACTCATGGGTAAAGATGTACAACCTCTACAGAGTGTTAAAACTAGTATACTAGTCGAGCTCACGGTCAGGAGCGGCCTTGGGGACATCTACATAAGGGTGATGATTCTTGTTGTGTTAAGATACTCATTATTTATTGTTTAATACTTTTACATTATTTATGTCACATTGATCATGAGATTGTGGGATCTATACAATCTAGTTGCTATACTTGTGGGTTTGACATGGACTCACTCTTGCTATTTCTCCCACCTCAGGAGGAGTTTAGACTTTTGATCAACCTGTCAGTTGGATCCTGTAGAGTGAAGTTAATACCCAAAGTTGGAGTTATCTTCCGTTGTTTGCTGCCTAAGGTTATGTCTCATTTATTATGTACGTTATATATATTATGCATTGTATTTTGATATTACCCCTTATTTGTAGCTATATGTGAGATTTGACTTCTAAAACTCACATATGGTGCATATCTGGTTTTGTTATTAAAATCGGATATTACAAAGTGGTATCAAAGCAATGTTGACTGTAGGACGCAAGCCTAGTTAGAAATTGCCCGTCTTAAGCTTTTGGAGTTGGCATGAAATCCTTGTTCTACAAACCTTGATATTTTCAACTACACTATATCCCTTTCCTTGCTAATTATCTCCACCCTATTGCTTATTTTAAAAGTACTTGTTCTCATCTTCACTCCTTGATTTTGTATGCTTTTATAACTTTGTCTTTCCATCTTCCTACGTCTTTGAAATAGAAGTTTAAGAATCTTTACCCTTAATATGAAGATAACAATAGTATCGCAAGTTGAGTCAATGTTTGAAGTGTGAACCTTTAGTGCTTAGTTGGTTTATCATTATGCTTATGCTTGATTTGGATCTTTGTAATGAGTGCAATGATCTTGTGAGTTTTCTCCACAATTTCATTTAGTTTATATGACTAAGGTATAAGGATTAATGTAATAAATAGTTGAGTTTTGGTTTCTCTTGTTGTTTTATCCGTCCTTTCCAGAGTATCTCGTCTTTATCAGTTTATATATCTATTCTGGGATGATCTAAAATCACAAGAAAATTCTGTACAATAGTAGATTTCAAGATCTTTCTCGGACCTCAAGCATCACCCCCATATCTATTTGGTATTGGAGTTATGAAAATCACAAGATGATACAGTTGTGCTATCAGAAATCTGGACCAGTTTCGGTTACTCACTGATTTAGACAAATGTAACTATAGAATTTGGAAAGGTATTCTATAGAAAAGTTATAGACAATTTGCTAAGCTTTCCAACGATATAAGCTGGAACTTATTTGGATAATTAGAACCCGAGATATAATATTTACAATTGGATGTTTCTGTTCTGTTTCAATATCTGGACAGGTCTGGTATTTCCTATTTTCAGCCAATTTAAATTCAGAATCTGGGAAAATATTGTATACGAAGTTGTAGAGGATTTTATAAGCTTTCCATCAATATAAGGATCATCTCCATATGATTTATATAGCTCGATATATGACCTCTATAAGATATTGCACCTTTGCTGAGACATTGTCAGGATGGATATAACGTTTGGTTATTTTACCTGAGCTTAAGGACATAACCTAAGGATGTCTTCTATATGAAAGTTGTGGAGAATTTCATAAGTTTTCTAACGGTATAAGACACAACTCCATTGGATTAACAGAATAAGAGTTATACATATTTTACCACGCTGGTGTTTTTCATATCGCGAGGAAATTTTAGGATACCTGTTTGTTCTTTTACACATAAGTTTCTTGGGATGTCAGAAGGTCTCAATGCTAGATAACTTGTCAAGAAAAAGTGCAAGCTACCTTTTCTTGTGTTCCCTAGTTGACCTTTCTTAAGGGGGGTAGCCTAATTAAAGGAGTTACAAGGAGAAGAATTGATTAATGTTGGATCATATGTAAGGATCACAAGTGTTCGGTAAATTTGGTATTGTTTCAAGATATCATCCCACTTGGAGAATATCAATGGAGGTATATGTCATGGCTGATACTCATAGATGGAGAGTTGTGCTTATGAGGATCAGATGACAAGAAAGTCCACAAAGTTATATGTACGATGTGAGAGTGAAACAACTTAACTGTGATAAAGGTACTAATCATTGGAACTTAGTGATGAAACCAACCTGGATTAAGAGATTTGGTACAAGTGAATTTAAAAGACTATATGATGTGTAGCGTCTAAAAAGGATATGAGAGCTAGTCTCTAGTGTCCCCCAATCAATCTTGTCTTAAGGGGGTAGTACCTTGATATCACGGGATGATGCATTTTTAATTTATCTTGAAGTGAGAATTGTCTCTTGAGATACCCCATGACTATGATCATCTATCCTTGCTCATGTTATTGACGTTGGTCACTTAATGACAAGAAGTATAGTATCCCATGAATTAGGAGCCCTATATGAAGCCTCTCACTGATATGTGGGAAGAGACTGATGTTTCTACCGTTGAAGGAATGTTACGAGTACGATGAAGTTGAGTACTATCCAAATAATAATGTTAAAGAGCAAGTTGGGAGTGAACCGAGTCAGAATCCACAACGACGAAGCTAAAAAAACTGTAAGAAGCCTGTTCTTGGATGTAAAGCGCAACGAAACTATGTTAATGGAAGACTGAGCAATGTGGGTGTGAATAACATTTAGGGAGCTACCAAAGTATGTGAGTGAGATGACTAGGAGTTTCTTTGAATGACAAGATATGGTTTGAGATTTATTGGAGGCTTTATAAATTAGGGACATAAGAGTTTCCTTCGTGTTGCATTCCATTAAAACTAGGTTATGTTCTTGTGTAGAAAGGAAAAGTGGACTAGTGATTGGAGTACCTGAGTGTGTAAAGTGGAATCCGTACCAAGACGATGCAACCACACAAGGAAGGGAAGATTTAAAGACGGAGTATAGACATCTCTTTGATCACCATCTTCCGAATCTCGAGGACGAGATTCATCTTAAGGGGGGTAGAATTCTAATACACTAAATTTTGTTTCTTTGAAAATAGAGCTAAACAATTTATTTTGTATTTTTGTGCTCATGAAAACATAGGAAAATATTTTTAAAAAATAAAATAAAATTCATCATACGGTTTAACAACGCTGTTGTGCATACATGCTGGTACATAAGATTTGATGTAATGTTTGCTTGTTGCTCCTTTGTGTGTTGAGAGTGAGCAAAGTTTTTAAAATGCGCTTAGTGGATCGATCTTTCTTGGCCGGTATGTCTTTATCTTTATCTATAACAAAATTCCTTGTTTCTAAGCTCAAGTTTTTATTAGGAGCATCCTAAAATCTTTTCGGTGTCACCTAAATCTCTTCTTTTAGTTTCTAATCCATCACTTTTCGACAATTTTTCCAGCTTCTATTTTTTTTAGCATAATCTAAATTTTAGATGCTCCATATTATCTCATCAAGAGCTCCAAACACTTTATCTAGGTTCCTCATATTCTATAATAGCTTTGAGAATTTTCCCTGAATTTCGGAGTTTTTGGAGTATTTTTCGGAGCTTAAATAATAATTCTAGACTTTTCTAGAATTATTTTATCTATAAAATTAATTAATTCCGAAAAATAATAAAACCATTCTTCCTTTTTAACGCTCAAATCTCATGTGCAATAATTATTATAAATCACAAAGACCATGTCTTTATTTATTATTTTTAATGGGCTTTAATATTTATTTAGGCTCATTAGTAAAGGTGGAAGGTACAATATCAATTAGTACCATATTGCTAATTGATATAGATATGGAGAGTTTTTCTCCCTATATATATATATATATATATATAAACTTTTTGGGCAAAGCATACCAAAACTATCACGAGGAAAGCCCCTAGTTTGGGAATCTATGTGATAATGAATAAATTAGTTTTTTCTCTAGTTTCTACGGTGCCAGAACATCTAGCCATGCAACTGCAGATCGCCACATCCATGTATGTTTCTGGTTCAAACGAGGAACACGAGTTCCTGGCCGGCCTAATAGAGTTAGTAATTCTTCTATTCTTTAATTCTCCTTGCCGATATGATCCCTTAATTGTGCATTGTTATACGCTGAATCACGTTTGGTCAGGAAACTACCTTGGAGGAGCACTCATGTACGCTGTCGATGCCCAGTCCAAGCTCCCATCGCCCAACTCCTTGGGATTAACCGGCACGACTGTGGCCAAAGGATGCCTGATCTCTACTTTTCTCCACGCGAAGAACTGGAACTGTTTTTTTTCCTCCAAGTCCGGCCATCATCATCGATCCACAACTTCTCTGTCGTCGGTGAGAAACTCTGCGCCTTTGTGATTCCGTTTCTTAATTCTATGTTGACGTTATCACTATGCCGATCTTGTGGATGGACCGAACCCCCAGCTAGCTCTCCAATCACGGTGTCCACAAGCTGCCTTGCCTCCTCTCTGCCTGCGAGTTGCCCTGCTGGATGCCATTAGCTTTGGTCAGAACCCGAACCGGCTAGTTTCCAACGTAAGTAGTCGCCCTTTCTCTGTTTTACTTCCTTCAAGTTGTGTTCATGGCGATATGCTCTACAGGGTAGTACCACTGTTATACATGCTTTTAACTTTAAAATTCGAGCTTAGATTTAATCTACTATTTTATTAAAGGAAATCTTATTTGATTCATACCTTCTACGTTTTAGCGCCGTTTTGACCCATTCAAGTTGCGTTAGATTTATTACAACGGAAATTACGCGTTAGTAATAATGTTTCTCAAGTCATGTGTTTATGTTTTTGTTAATTAATTACTAAACTGATTAACATTTATGCAATCAGATTCATAGTAAAAAGCTATATAGGTTTTATTTGTCAGTGATTTATAAACAAAATATTAGTTGCTTTATAAAAATATGTTTCTAAATTCTGAGTTTGTTTAGTTTAAACACACATATAAAATTTGAATATATGCTCTCACATATTTATTCCTTTTTCAAAGTCAAGTTTAAGTAACAAATATTATGAGATGTGCTTGCAAATAAAATATGATTAGTAGCTTTAACTCTTTTTTTTAGCTAAGATATACATTGTCCAAATCAATATCTGTCACATGGTTGTATAAATAAAATAAACCGAGCTTACAGCCTTTGCTTCTATGATGAAGTAAATCTTAGCTAGTCGTTTCTTATTCACCGTAACTCCGATTAGTGTACTTTTTGTGTCTGCGTGATTGTAGCTGCGCGTATATTTATTTTTAAACCTTTTTATTGATTGATGTATTGTTCTAAATTTATTATGTTTGCTATGCATGTTTGTTTGGATGCTTGTGTGGTATGATCTTGTCTAGTCGGTGAGTTTTATGTGGTGATGAAGAAGGACCGGAGTTGGTAATAATGAGCAAGCAATTAATTGAAGATTTGGACTAGCAGGAAAGCTTTTATCCAGGCAAGTATAGCATTTGGGTTTTCTTTCTGTGACCATGATCTTGTGACTAGATTAATACAACTTGAGGATTTATCTGTACGTGATCACCCGGGATAACAGTGCAACCATGAGGGCTATAATGGCTCTGGTTTTAGCTCACTATGAAGATCTTTTTTAGCTTGTTAGAGGTTACCCGAAAGGGCGCTAGAGGGGCTTACCGTTTTGGGTATATTGTGGCCTCTGTCTTTATGTGTATAGGCTACGCGTCATTGTGCCATTGGAAAGAGGGCTCTATATCTGCGCGCCTGGGAAACCTTGCGGCCCTAACATGTTAGACGAACTTTTGAAAGGCTTCATAGTGATCCCTGCTGACCTTTCTTGGTAGTGGGTTAAGAGGTCGACGGGCCTCGGGCGAAAGGGTAAATCATAACTCATGGGTAAAGATGTACAACCTCTACAGAGTGTTAAAACTAGTATACTAGTCGAACTCACGGTCAGGAGCGTCCTTGAGGACATCTACATAAGGGTGATGATTCTTGTTGTGTTAAGATACTCATTATTTATTGTTTAATACTTTTACATTATTTATGTCACATTGATCATGAGATTGTGGGATCTATACAATCTAGTTGCTATACTTATGGAGTTCGACATAGACTCACTCTTGCTATTTCTCCCACCTCAAGAGGAGTTTAGACTTGTGATCAACCAGTCAGTTGGATCCTGTAGAGTGAAGTTAATATCCGAAGTTGGAATTATCTTCCGTTGTTTGCTGCCTAAGGTTATCTCTCATTTATTATGTACGTTATATATATTATGCATTGTATTTTGATATTACCCATTATTTATAGATATATGTGAGATTTGACTTCTAAAACTCACATATGGTGCATATGTGGTTTTGTTATTAAAATCGGGTATTACAGTCCCAGCCTGATAATGAGCGATTTGGTCAACTTATCTTATCGATTTCGTCAATATAGATTTTAGTTCTATCTGTCCATTTTAAACATTTTTTTTGCAAATTACACAAGCTTAATATATACGCACACTCACTCCTATGAACATAGATATACAAACCCTATCCCGATAAGCATCTCCGAAAATACTATACGATATATCTTGAGATTGACAAAGTCACCACAAACATCTCGCTATCAACCTAAACTTTGCCTACCACTAAAAGCACAACACTGTTAAATCATAGAATAAATCTAAAAAAATACGAATATCCATGCTAAAGTCGAGCACTTAAATTCAGATGAGTAGGTTTAAATACAAGAAACCTAACCAATTGAGCTAGCCTCTTAGGCTGGCCATTGTGGCTTATTGGCCTTCCTTTAGTAATCGAGTCAGCTACCCAACGCCGTGTCGATAAAGCCAATTCTATTCCCTAGCCAAGAACTGGAGCATCTAAGCAGCGATAATGAACCATCGCCCGTCCTTAGTCACAAAGGAAACACGAATTGTTGTCCGGTTTGTCATTGTCGAAGATTCGTAGTGCAGCACGCCCCATGCATCAAGCCGTTCCGGTTGCGTGTTGGGCACATGATCTTGGATCGATTGATCTCCTGCCAACGGTACGTCGGTCCATCCGTAATGGAGTATGTACACCATTTGTGCAGCACCACAGAAAAGCAAGGGTCGCATCGTGCTGAGCAACAAGGGTTTATTTATTTACCACTGAAATTTACAAGCTACAGCAGTAGCATAAACCGTAAACGTACCATCCCAACATCTGTATCACGTACACACTGACATACATAGGACTAGAGTAACATCAACTGGCATCACGGAGATAGGGAGCAGCATGCACCCACAATCAGCACAAAGTAGTAGCAAAAGAACCAAGCTGAAGCCATCAGACCGATCGAGATTACATGTATATACCATGCAAACGAAAAGCCATTCACGCAAAAGGACACCAGCATTCATAATCTGCGGTTGATCCTAGTTCTGCTTCTTGGATTTGACCGGACCCCTGGGGATTTTGCTCAGGACCTTGGCATCCAGCACCTCGTACTGCTTGAGGGCCTCGGTGTGTGCCCTTCCAGCGAAATGGTCCACCTTGTCCTGGTACTTGTCGTACAAGATTGGCACCGTGTGGAGCAACAGGACGGCTGTTTGATTCAATTGATCAGTCTAGCAGCTTACAGTATGAGAAATTACAAAACAAGTACCCCTCCATTATAAATTATAAGAGGTTTTGTTTTTTTCTAGATACATAACTTTTGCTATGGACTTAGATATACACATTATATCTAGGTACTTAGTAAAAGCAATCTATAAAAAAGCTAAAACGTCTTATATTTTGGAAGAGAGGGAGTACTGTGTATGTTCGAAGAGAGTTACCAATGTATATCAAGGTGAGGAAGTCACAGCTGCTTCCAAATACAGAGTTAACCCACAGCCCCACGATCACCTGAGTAAACATGCAAAAGAAGTTGGAACAATCTCAAATCAGTGACAAGCATGAGATAAAAAACAAATGTTTAGCTGTTATAAGAGCACAAACATACAAACAAAAACTTCTTCAGATCATGCCCCATTGCAATCTCATGGAATAAGTGAAGTGCTCTGTTGATGTCATTGCATAATGCTCGTGAAACATTCACAACAAGATCCTCAGGTATCTGCACTACTGGAATATCTGGTGGACTCCTGCAGAGGCAACACATTGACATAAATAAGATGGATTTCTGCCTTAAATGTAATATGTGAGGATCATCCTATGTCTCAATACTCACTTCCTGATAAAGGTGGTAGCTTTGGACCAGAGGAATAAGATGGCAAGCACACCAATCAGTGCATGGGATATCAGAGTCAGGAGATGGTAATCAAGCACTTCGAACAGAACCCAGATGACAGTTGCACCCCCTATTACAACAGCAGAAGTTTTCTTGTCTTTCCATAACAGAACATCAGCAGCTGCAGAAAGTTTTCCACAAGGAGCAGAATTAGAACAAAAAGATAACAGCAATGACCTAAGCTAAATGCCAGGTCTTCCACTCAATTGAGGTTAACTCATGATTTAAAGATGTCTTCATACATCAATTTCATACCATTAGTCAGAGGAAGAATACTCAAGATCATGGCCAATTGGCAAAGTGGAAAATTCAGGGATTATACATCATAATGTTAAATTCTTAGCATGTGTTTGGTTTAGAGACAGGGTGATGGGACGGTTATGTCCATGTTTTTTTTTTATATTTGTGAGCTCCTAAGATACTAGTAGTAACTCTCTATCTTTCTCTCTTCTACTAAGTCCTATCAGGGACATCCCTTAATCCCATGTCAGCCCACCTGGTACAAAAGGAGGAAAATTCAATTGTATGTTGGAAATATTTGAACTTTTGATCAAACAACAATTAACTTTCTGGCCTGGAATTAAGGCTTGCATGTAAAATTGTGGAGATTTCTGCTCCAACTTTAGTATCCATCTTAAATTGATTTTTCTTCTCCGATGACTATCAAGCATCGACATTTCCCATTCCACTCCTGATCCACCTATCTTTAGCACCATATACAATTTTCCCCTTTACATTAGCAAGAAGTCATAGTCACGCAGCAAATTATTATTGTCCATCTCTTCCACTACCATAAGGTTAACCTAGTCTTGATATATCATGAACTTCACTAGCTATAGTCATTTTGTTTCTTTTCAGGTACATGGTCCCTTAGTAAGCCTAAGCCTGTGCGAATAACAAGAATGATGTGCCAAGTTTTCAGGTACCCAGCTCAGTATGCAGTTCATGAGCATTTTCCAGCTGCCTGACATTGACAAATTCCTGCCCCACGTGTGTTCCAATAAACTTTAGCCAATGTATTTCCCCTTTCCAATGAAAAGAAAGAAAAATACTATTTCTGAGGACAACACAAAATATCTAGATACACTTGTAACTGGTATTGTGCATCTCCTTCAGTACACTGAGTTTGACCTGCTCCTGTTCTAATAGTTGCGTCCATAGTTTCAGCCATATGTTCCTCTTATGGTTATCAGGATCAAACTAAAATTTTTCCAAAGTAAGTGATCATTCACAAAGAATTCACTTATCATTACAGTAGAACTGGAAAATAGAAGCACAGTTTCAAACATCACTGTATATGGCAACATATTAAAAATTAAAATTTGTTACCAAAGCAGATTATCTAGATTTTTAACTGTAATGATTAAAAAAGAGGAGTCAGAAACCATATGATTCAAGTGTAGATTTACTTTTACAATTCTGTTGGTGTAACCACCTGTCAAAAGCCATTAACATCTTCTCGAGCGAAACATTGCGTCCCTAGGAAAAATGGACAAAAGGCATTGTTTCCAATGAAAAGGCCAACTTGCGCTTTTATACTTGTCACCATCATTGCATCTACGAGTCCAATAAACAATGAATCTAAAGATTCTGCTTGCATATCTTTCTTTTTGGCAGCAGTTTTCTGGGGAGAAACTAATATCAATATTCTTTAAATCAGCAATTTTGTAGGTACGTTTCTTTGCAGTCGCAAATTATTAACTTTTCTTAGAACATATTTCTGATCTGGAAAACTTAGCTGAAAGCCAGAAACATGCATAAGCTAGTGGTTTATTAATAACTATTCTAAACCATGACAACATGCTCTTTTAGTTACAACTTACAAGAGCTGTGAATTAGATCTAAGGGATGCTAACACAAAGAAGGAACAACCATTCCCCGTCCACAAATTAAGTAGACCCAAGACAGACAGTTTCAGGAGAGAAGACGTTTCCTGAGCATATTTTTACCAAAGCAATCTATTCATACATGAAGCCCAGTAGGCTTCGATCTTCCTTCGCGAACGCACCGAATTAATAAGTACAGCCGGTGGCTGAAACTTTGTAATAATGAATGATTGAATGCAAAACTCCCGCAGAGGCCTAAATAAAATGTCTTGATCTTAGAAAAAAACACAAAGCTCGGTTAGACACCTAACCTCCAAATAACCAAGGCCAGCACACCCCCTGTCAAAAGGAGGGAAAAAGGACAACGAACACAACAAAATGATCGATAGCACACCCGTTAATTATTTTTGAACAAAATTTGACATACCTAACTGCACAAATTGATTTGAATAATTTTCGCAAATAGAAAACTCTGAATAAATAATCAAGTTCACCCCCTGCGTTATCTCATCTGTGGTTTCCTATGCACTTCGAACAATAATAACCAGAAAGAAACAAACCACAACTCCTGTTGTCAATAACAAACCAGAAATCCAAGCTAACGCCATACGATTGAATCGAAGCACAGAAAGAAAAACAGCACAGAAGGGAGAAAGGGAAGAAAGAAATCCGTACTTTTACCGCCCCCAAGGGCCTTGTGCACGGAGTTGTCCTCTCCAAGAAGCCTGAATCCCCGGGACCTTACCTCCGGCGCCGGAGCAGACACCTTCTCCGTTGAGGCGCCGTCAGCAGCAGGCTGCAGGGGCGGGTCCGAGACGCCCTCGGCTGGGGCCGCCGGGGTCGGAGGCGGCGAGGCAACGTTCTCCTCCGCCGGATCGGCCATGGCACCCAAAGGAAAACAAGCTGTGAGAAGAAGCGAACCTTTCCCCTTTCTCTCTCTCTGTGTCGGTCTCCTAAAGTGCAAGCTGTGTGGTTTTTGCTTATGCTCTCGCCGCCTTTTCTTCGTGGGGACAAGAAGATAGAGCAAGAGCTGGATGGAGATCTCTAGAATACGGCGCGAAAGAAACGGCCGTCACGACTCACGACGTGTCGCCGCTCCTCGTTATCGACCTGCTACGTGTACGCAGAAGGATTTATATGACGAAGGGTGGTTTTGAGGGAAAAACAAAAGATTTATATGACGAAAGGGTGAGGGGGAGGATATGCGGCACCGTCGCAACGCAGGCCAGCGTGCGGCACCGCTGATTGCTTTCGCATCATGTGCTGCTTTATTTACATTTTTTTTTGTCCATCTATAAACCTAGCCTATTAAACTCATGTAATCCTAGGTGCACAGAGTGAACGAAGATTAGCTCCAACAATCGACTTTTAAAATAGATCTAAGTATTCTTTCTATATTTTAATAAAAGAGATAAAAGTTAACTTTTAATCAAAAGCTAGACTCTTACACATATTTTAAAATCAAGTGACAGTGTTACGGTGGTTTGACCATATTAAGAGTTGTTATTAAAAGTAAATATTATTGGACATGTTGACTTAGAGCTATTAGAATGAGCTCTTGCTGTTATGGGTGCCCTTAGGGCACTCACAATGCAAGACTCTATCACAGAGTCCAAGACACTTAATTACATATTATTTATGGTATTTTGCTGATGTGGCAGCATATTTATTGAAGAAAGAGGTAGAAAAAATAAGACTCCAAATCTTATTTAAACTCCAAATCCATATTGTTCGAGGTAATAAATAATTTTAGACTCTATGATAGAGTCTGCATTGTGAGTGTCCTTAAGTAGTGTTGTAAGCTATGATTCCATATGACACCACTACTTATAAAAATTTTCCTGGTTTCGAAGCCCAAACAATGAGAGACTTACCGCCTATTTAAATGCTCCTCTAAACTTTATACCTCATCTAAACTTTATTAGAGCTAAAATCTCTAAATATATAGTCTAAAGTTGAATCTAAACTTTAGCTCACCTCACATTAAAAAGTAGGTCTGAAAGCTAAGCTAAATGCTCTAAAGTTTTTAGAGCTTTAAAGTTTAGAGAGATGGATCCAAAAAGGCCTTTAGCCTATAATCTGATTAAATAATTAAAAAAATATAGAATTACCTATATAAAGTGATAAACTATTATAAGTTGATAGATGACATAGCACACTAATATAGATAGCTAAATGCATGTTAGTGAATGTGTGCCTTGCTGGGTGGATATTATAATTGCATGTACTAGCAATAATTAATTACATGTGCTAGTGGATTGGTGAGTTGGATAACTTACATGTGGAGATATACTGTTGTTAGTGAAGTTTATGATTATAAAAGATATAAATACCAGCTAAAAACGCTCTAACTGATTCGAACAAACTAATTTAGCTAGCTTTTCCAGACTATTATAATTTATAAGATGTTTAACTGAATCAAACAGCTTATATTAACGTGAGCTTATACTACTTTGGAAAATAGAAACATTAGTCCAATGTAATATTCACCCTATGCTCTTTTATTAGAGCGATATGGTTTGAGGAAAAATGATAAATGGAATGTCTACCGATTCATTTACTCTCCTCAAACATGCGAAAGTTCACGACCGGACAGAGCATCCACTGTAGCATATAAAAATTTTAAGACATCCGGTTGTGTTTTAATAGCACTATTGACCCTATCTAGAGCAATGAAATATCTCGCCGATCCATCGCCTCCCAAACACCAAACTATGTACCTCCTCTTCCCTTGCACAACCGCACCTCCGTTCCGCCTCCCAGTGTTGTCTGCTCTCCCAAGTGTTGCCCCTCTCTATCACCAGCGCCACAACTAGCATTGTGCCACCTCACGCTAGCATCTATGCTTCACTCTCTCTATCGCCGCCCTTCCCATTATCGACGCTACAGCTCTACCTCTCTCCTGACCGCCCCCTTCTCAATGATGTCATGATTGGTAGCCTTCTCGATTAATGATTTCTCCATTGTTTAATTGTTTTGCTTTTACTAGATTTTTTATCTTGCCTCTTGTAGGGTTAGGATTTCCACCACATGATGCATTCGAGAAGGTGTATACTAGATGTGTTCTTCAATTTAGTACATTAATCTGAGGTCAGGTTTATTAATTTATAGTTCGGTAATCTTTTTGCAGTGACTCTAGCTTTAATTGTTTTCCCTCTTATGTACATCACTTTTTACTTTGCCTCTATTTCATCCATATCTAAATTAGATCAACACCAAGTCTAATACAAGACCAAGCCATTGCTCAAATTTAGACCCAGTGCAGTGCTTATGCATGAATTTTCTATGTTTAAACGTACCGACATCAATAGGCAACTTAGATTATCAAATTATCTTGAAGGTACAATCGACACAGAGATGATTAGGTTTATGCTTCTTTCATTTATCATGGTTTTATTTATTTTCATGTGCTTGTTTTGGTGGAGGTGCAATTAGTTTTACTAAACTTGTCTCAACCCAATGATCGTTCTAACTAAAACTTTTTTAGACACACCATTAAACTCTGAGACTCTAACCAAATCCTCATCAACCCCGAGACCGAGTGTTATCTCGGATGGTTTGTTCGTTGGTGTGTGAACCACCGGAAGCGAGTTTGATCATCCCTGGGATCGACTCCGTTTCTCACCGAGGTAGGTTCCCAAAATAATTCTAGTTGTCTTGCATGGATACAATACAATTTTCGTATCTTTTAGCCATGTTATCTTAGGCCTAGATATAGGTTATAGATCTAGCTTGCGCATTAGGATGGAGGTGTGAGTGTGTGTGGTGTGTGTTGTATGAGTTAGTGCGTGAGTTCAAATACTACATCTTGTACTTGAAGGTTGAGGCAATAAAAGAACCCTCAACCCCTAGCACAAGCCCTTGGGTCACCTCATCACCTGTTTGATACCTATACCTTATCCAATAAGAGGCCTTGGCCATAACACTAGTTCAAACCTTCTCGGGCTATGGACGATCCTATCACACCATTTTAGGGCAGCTCATTCCTAAATGTGGAGCTGTTTGACTAAAAAACGTAGAGCGGTGCTGAAAACATGGAGCAAAGCAGTCCCAAACACCCCTATATAATGTATTTTTTCTATCAGCCAATAGTGTTTTCCTCTCACAATAAATCAGTGAACAGTATTTTCCAGTCCTAATAGAAGTACATATCTTGTATTCCATGAGCCATCTAATTTCAAGTTTAATTAAATTTAATAAAAATATTGACATTTATACTCTACTAGGTTTACTATGTTAATATATAATAATCATACTTATTTGATACTACATTCATTCCCTTTTGTAAGATGCATACGTATATAATCATTTAAATTTAAAACTTTTTGATTAATAAATTCGCTAATGTTTTCTAACTATTATAACACAAATTTGATATTGCTACATTTATAAGCAATTATACTATCTAAATTTATGGATCCTACTGCTCAAATTTGGATTGATATTGCTAGATTTGTAAGCAATTATACTAAATAAATTTAATCGATTTTAGGATTTTTTAAGTTGATGGTTAGGTGTAAGGTCCAAATGGCTAGAGGGGGGTGAATAGCCTATTTAAAATTTCTACAAACTTCACTAAGCAAGTGAGTTAGTAAAACAAATGGCGAAGCAATTCTAGCACTAGCTCAACTAAGCTATGCAAGCCACCTATGCAAACTAGTACGAGGCTAAACACTAAAGCACAACAATAAGAGAAGGCTAGTTACACTCCTAAACAAGAAGACTAAACTAAACAAGCTAAACAACTAGCAAGGTATACAAGTAAGTAAAGGAGTGGAGAGTGATTGTTATACCAATGTTGTAGAGTAGAGATATATCTGACCAATCACTCACAATCACAAGAGAATCCTTGGCAAGAGATGACACAAGATTTTTTACCGAGGTTCACTTGCTTCCCGGCAAGCTACTCCTCGTTGTGGCGATACACCCACTTGATGGATCACGAGCTAATTGGCAATCCAAAGCCAAACCCTCAGCGGGTGCCGCACATCCACTCACAATATGGGGATCCTCCAAGCCACGAGCAATCCACTAAAGTAGCCAATTGCGATCTCCCGCGGGGAAGGCTCAAGAACCCCTCACAAATCACTTGGTGAGGCTCGAAACAATCTCCAATCACGAGCTCAACACCACCGCTGCTCCAAGCCGTCTAGGGCGTCAGGAAACACCCAAGAGTAACAAGAAATCCGCAGCAAACTCAAGAATCAAGTGCCACTAAATGCAACTCTCAAAGCAATGCACTTGAATCTCACTCAATCTCACTAGGATTAGCAATCAAGCAAGGAGATGAGTGGAGGGAGTGTTCTCTAGCTCAATGTATGCCTCAAGTATTCAAATGTGCAAGAGAGAACCTCCCAAAGCCGGCCACCTTCTATTTATAAGCCCCTCAAAGAAACTAGCCGTTGGCTGTTTTCACTGGGCTGAAATCGGGGGCACCGGACGCTAACCGGACGCTCGACTCCCTACGTCCGGTGCACTGGAGTTGGCCACGTGTCCGTCCTGAAACTCGCATGTCAGATCGTAACGGGCACCTGCGGATCACCGGACGCTCTGCAGGTCCACACCGGACGCGTCCGGTGCACACCGGACTCATGCGTAGAGAGTTCCGCAAACCTGCGGGTCACCGGACGCTAAAATAGTCCACAACGGACGCGTCCGGTGCTCACCGGACTCATGCGCAGAGAGGATTGCAAAACCTCCTCACACCGGACGCAACCCACCGGACTCTCTTCGGTGCGTCCGGTGCACTCTGCTACACCAGACAGCACACCGGACGCTAAAGGCCAGCGTCCGGTGCCTCCGCGCTGAGCGTCCGGTGAGTGTTTTCTCACTGAGAAACAGTCCCGCGACTTCTCCAAATTTTCCACTGGCGCAATAGAAAATATACACTTATTTTTCTCAAAAGCGCCGAATCCCGCCGAGCTTGCGAGGCGGGAGGGAGAGAGGAACCCACACCCCTCTCAACCCTAGGAACTCCACCTCCTTTGTAAATGTGCTAACACCAACAAGTGTCCAACATCAAAGTGCATGTGTGTTAGCTTTTCACAAACATTTTCCCAAAGGAGTTAAGTTAGCACTTTACTAGATCCTAATGCATATGCTCAAGATATGGACCTAGTAGCACTTGATTCGAGAGATGACCGTGATTTCCCCTCTTGATAGTCGGCTATATATCCTAAACCCGGTCAATCACTTCTCTACTCATCTTAGACCGGCAAAAGTAAAACCCTATGTTTATACATTTGCCTTGTTAACTTTTGCTCCTCATCTATCATCATGATCTTCACTTCATGCTTCATCCCTCTGTGATCATGTGACCACCTTTTTAAGCCAGCATGCACCTTCATCACATGTGTTGTTATGCCTAACTCAAATCACTTAAACACAAGACATTAGCAACTTGGTGTCGTTAATTACCAAAACTAAACTTGGGCTTTCATTAGGTTAATCTATGATCCTACTTTTTAGGCTTTTTAAGGTTAAGGAAATTCATTTAATGGGTATAGAAAAACAATAGTTAGACTAATAAAAAATAATCTAAATTAATTTAGTATAAATATTGATTTGATGGTTATAACAAAAAAAGGTAATATCATTTTGTTTTTTTATTTTAACTTTGTGCTCCCTTTAGTGTTCGGACAAAAAATTTGGTCGTATGGCACTACACTAAGTCATAAATTTCCAAAAAAGGAGACATTTTTTAAAAAATAAATGAATATTTTTTAAAAAAATAAATTTAGGAAAATAGTACTTTGGGGCCATTTAGTTGGTGAATTTTTTTTGTAAAGTACTACTGTAGCATTTTCATTTGTATTTAATAATTATTATCTAACCATGAATTAACTAGACTCAAAAGATTCGTCGCGCAGAATACAGACGAATTATACAATTAAGTATTTTTTTATTTATATTTAATGCTCTATATGTATGTCGCAAGATTCGATGTGGCGAGAATTTTTAAAAAAATTATGAAATTTCTAAGAACTAAATAGCCTTGTCAGATCCAAAACAATTTGCTACTTTAGACTGTCTCCAACAGGAGACCTATTGCGGAACCCAAATCTAAAGTGAGTCTTCAACATAATATTTATAGCTATTTGAATATTAAAAGAGACATAATCCAAATTTAGGTATCCTTCCTTCTCGAGCCTTATTTGCAGATTGTTGTCTTTTAGGTCTTGTTGTTGGAAAAGACTAAAAATAGGTATGAAATCATTTACATGTAGCGCTAACCAAATTAATCTTGTATTTTAAGTCACAGTTGTTAGAGATAGTCTTAAACCGATTGGCAACTACTAATTATGTGGTTCCAAACCATCACTAATAAAATGAAATGGAAGGCATTATTTATATTAGTAATATTTTTATATATTTAGTTAATATAAATTGAGATTGATTGATCGCTAAATGCGTGTGTTTATTTTGTTATCTATAGATGATCATCCGGCGTGCTGTGTCTGCATCGTGCTGTGCCATGCCGTCGTGTCGTGCCGTACCGTACCATCACCGTGCCTCGTGTCAGGGGTACAGCCTAAGCCACGGCCCGTGGGCCATCAGATCGGCCCAAATACATGGCGTGCCAAGCTCGTGCCTGATGCTGCAGCAGGCCAGCATGATGGCTAGATGGGCCAACAACAGGCCTATATTTTCTTTTCTTTTTTGAGAATTAACAAACTATATTTCTTACTAAGCTAATTAGGATAGTTCAATGAGTCATCATGCTTTTTTTTAAGAATTAGCAGGCTACATTTTTTATTAGACTATTAAACACTGGACTGTTGGACTGTATCCGAGCCGTACCACGAGCCACAGTGACGGCTTAGGCACGGCCTGGTGCCTTGGGCCGTGCCAGCCCGGGTCTCGTAGCTGTCGGGCTGTGCCATGCCCGTACCAGGCCAAAATACCGGGCCACGGACTGGGCCAGCGAGCCACGTGCTGTATGATTATATCGGAGCGAGTATATAAGTGTATAACGAAGCAGACCCATGCTCCTCCCGCCTAAGAAACCCTTCCCGCGCTTTCTCCCGCCAATTTTTTTGCGGCGGCGGGAACACAGAGATAACGAAAAGGTACAAGCCCCACCTTCTTCTCAATTTCTAACCCATCTGCCCATCCCATCCCATTCCGAATCCGCATCACCACAATTAGGGGAAGGGCCGCCATGAAAGGGCGCGTGGTGAAGCTCCGTGAGGCGCACAAGGCAGGCTCGCCGGCCCTCTGTTCCGCCTCCTGGGGCCCCAGCGGGCAACATGTCGTCACCGCTTCTGCTGCCGACACTGCCGTCCTCATCCACGACGCCGCCACGGTGCTCGCCGGCGGCCGGGGCTCGGGTTCGTCGCCGTTGGCTACTATCCGTCTCCACAAAGACGGCGTCACTGCACTCGCAGTCGCGCCGGGCCCCAGCGGCTCTCTGGCATCGGGATCCATGGACCACTCCATCAAGTTCTACACCTTCCCAGGTTCGTGGATCTCAGCGCCCTGAGGCGTTTATATGATTCGATAAATTTTCTTACTTTACACGGCCAGATCTGTGATATGTCTTCTGACCTCTGCAAGCAGAGGGGGAGTTCCAGAGCAATGTCGCCCGATTCACCCTGCCGATTCGATCGCTCGCCTTTAACAAAAAAGGCACCCTGCTGGCGGCCGCAGGCGACGACGACGGCATCAAGCTGATCGCGACCATTGACAACACCATCTCGAAGGTGCTCAAGGGACACAAGGGCTCCGTCACTGGGCTGGCGTTCGACCCGAAGAACGATTACCTAGCATCCGTCGACAGCTTCGGTACCGTCATCTATTGGGATCTTTGCATTGGTGGTGAGGTCCGTACTTTGACGCGTGTTGCTCCCACATTTCGGTCGGATAACTCGGTCAGGAATGTTCTGTGCTGGAGCCCTGATGGTCAGACCCTTGCTGTGCCTGGGTTGAGGAACAATGTGGTGCTGTATGATAGGGACACAGGGGAGGAGGTGTGCACACTATATGGAGATCATGAACAACCAGTGAGCAGCCTTTGCTGGTCTCCCAATGGGAGATATCTGGCCAGTGCTGGCCTGGATAGGCAGGTGCTCATCTGGGATGTGAAGTCAAGGCAGGACATCGAGAGGCAGAAGTTTGACGATAGGATATGCAGCTTGGCTTGGAAACCAAATGGAAATGCTTTACTTCTGATTGATGTCATGGGCAGGGTTGGCATTTGGGAATCAGTCATACCTTCGACTATGAAGTCACCTAACGAGGGCATACCTGATCTCAACTCTACTAAGGCTCCTCTATTTGACGATGATGACGAGGACGAGGACGAGGAGAAGCCAAGTACCTCTGGTGGCTTGGAGGATGATATTGATGAAACTCTTAGTGATTCAACACCTTTCAGCCACAAGAGACCAAGGAGGAAGTCCACATTCGACAGAGATAGTGATAATGAGGATTTAATACATCAAATGGAATCGACCAAAAGAATGAAAGATAAGCATAATAAAAAAGAGGATGCTGGAAAGGCAAGAGGTGATTCTGCCACTTCAGCAAGGCTAGTTACTGCAAGAATGCAAGCTGCTTTCCAGCCTGGCTCAACACCACCTCAGCCTGGCATGCGAAATTTCCTCGCTTACAACATGCTTGGAAGTATTACTACTATTGAAAATGAGGGACATTCACATGTGGAGGTAAGATCTGCTGCTACATGTTGCTTTGTAGCCATATGTGCTCAGTTGATTGCAGCTTGAATGTGGATCCAGCCACCTGATGGTATTTCAGTTCCTCCTTATGCAGTGCAATAACTATTGTACTTACATTTTACAGGTTGACTTCCATGACACAGGAAGAGGACCTAGAGTTCCTTCCATGACAGACTATTTTGGTTTCACAATGGCTGCAATGAATGGATCAGGAAGTGTGTTTGCAAATCAATGCAAGGGTGACAAGAATATGAGCACTCTAATGTACCGCCCTTTTGGTAGCTGGGCTGGTAACAGTGAGGTACGTTATTTGCATGTCACACTTAGGTAATACAAGTTCAACAAATGAAAAATCTTCAAGTTTGTATTTGTTACTATTTATTGATGCATAATGTACTTTATATTCAAAATTAGTGGTCAATGAGATTTGAGGGGGAAGAAGTGAAGGCTGTGGCTCTTGGTGCTGGATGGGTTGCTGCAGTCACAAGCTTAAATTTTTTGCGCATTTTCACCGAAGGAGGCTTGCAGGTTATATTAAGTTTCCTCACATCTACAATTGAAACCTTCTATATTTGTCTAGTTTTATTCTTGTCTGGGACATAGTGAAGATCCTTTTGCTTAGAGGAAGCTGCTGCCATTTTAGTTCCCAGATACAAATGAACTATGTTATCAATTTCATGTTCACAACTTCCTATGTGTGCTCCCTAAGGCCGAAATTTTTATAGGTATTAAATTGTTGACAACATTTTTTTATACCACTCTTGATTCCCTCTCAAAGACCACAATCAAAAGGAAAGGAGAAACAAACACAAATTTATGTCCATTGATAATGCAAGCTGAGGACTATTTATGGTCTGTGTGGTATTCAATGTTCTGTTTTTCTTTGAAGACCAAAAAAGAAAATACAACTGCTGTAGACTCTTATAGAGAGGACTTTTAGTTTAGCAGATGTTGTCGCGGTGGCAAATGGTAATAGTTGTCTAAAATAGGGGAAAAGAGAAGTCCAATCAATTTAAGAGTTTGAGCAAGGAAGTTGTATACGATATGATAGAATCCAAGCTCAAGTTGAGGTCCATGTACTATTAGTTTTTTGCGAATGCGCCTTCGCGCGCTATTCATTAAGAGGAGATAACCGTGGTCAGAAGTTTGCAGGTATGCATTCTAGGAATGTGAGGGGCACCCCCCAGAACGCAAGCTAGCAGCAGTGCATAGTAGGATTTAGTCATATAGACTATCTGGAGATGTGTAAAAGATAGACACAAGTAATGGAGAATGTTATGGCAGCTGCTGGGGTCGAGAGGGAGATAGGGGGCTGGCTGGGGGCCTTGCCCACGGCAGAGCAAGAGTGAAGGTTTTTCCTTCTAATTTCTGCTTGATTAGATTGATACATCTTCTCTCCTTATATAGAGAGGCTTACTTGGCCCCTAAGCAAGAAATTCTTATCTCTAATTAACCCTAACTCTAATGGGCTATATTGCCGACCCAGGCCTGATAGGCCCATGACATACGCTTCTAACAGAGAAACACATCTCCATATTTCCAGTTTCTATCGCCCTTCTTATTTCTATTTTGTATTGTCGCTCCACATCTCTAAACAATGTAATCTGCTTCTGAATTTGTTAGAAGACAGAGCATGGATCTCTCCATGGATACCGTATCTCTTGTACAAGACAAAGCAGAATCAAAACACTAACCAACCAAATTTTTTTTGGCAGATGCATATCCTCTCAGTCAGTGGCCCGGTTGTTACAGCAGCAGGTTATGAAGACCAGCTAGCTATTGTGTCACATGCTTCTGATTGTCTGCCCTCAGGGGATCAGGTATTTGTCAGGATTTTAATTTGCTCTAGTGTTAAGCTTAACAGTGACCTTATATACGTTGTGCCAAAGCTGCTGTATAGTTTTAAGTAGTGACCTATCCCTTTGGTGTTATGCATACTTTTCTGTGAGTAATGATGTTGTAATAACTAAATATTTGTGACTGATACTGACAGGTGCTGGATGTTAAAGTATTCAACATATCTGAAGGGGCACAATCAATGTCTGGTCGTCTTGTTTTGACACCATTGTCTCAATTATCTTGGTTTGGATTCAGTGAGAATGGCCAACTTAGTTCATATGATTCCAAGGTTTGTATGACCTACAAGTATGTTAATGTTTAACATAGCTTCAATGATACCAATATCAAGAATGTTTTAAAAGAGCAACCAAATTTTCAGGGAATACTGAGGGTTTTTTCCAGTCAGTTCGGTGGAAGTTGGCTTCCATTATTTAGGTATTGAATATACTCTACTGGATAAATACTCATGTTATTGCTACAGCAAAGAAAATCACTCTATTTGATTTCAGTTCGGTGAAGGCAAGAAAATCCGAAGATGAAAGCCATTGGGTGGTCGGTTTGGATGCAAATAATATATTCTGCATTGTATGCAAAACCCCTCAATCTTATCCACAGGTATGATTTGTTTCTTTTCAGTTACTTTCATGTTAGTGGAACTTCTGAAGTGTAGATAGTTCCAACAAATGTTTTTTTTTCTCTGTTCGAAACTAGGACAAAGTTTCCTCACTACAAAACTGCTTCTGATCTTAGGTAATGCCCAAGCCTGTGCTAAGCATACTTCATCTGTCATTTCCCCTTGCGTCATCAGACCTTGGGGCTAATAGTTTGGAAAATGAGTTCTTGATGAGGAAGTTACAGCTCTCACAGGTTCATACTGTTCCTTTTCAGTTCTGTACTGTGTTATATGTGTTCTGTTATCTGTTTATTAAAATTGCTATTTATCTCAGATTCAAAATAAAATGGAAGAAATGACTGCTTTGGGCCTTGACACCACCACATATGATGATGAAGCATTCAACATGGAGGCAGGACTTGACCAATGCATTTTGAGGCTCATCTCTATCTGCTGCAGTGGTACCAGACTTGAACTAAAAGGATTTATGAATTTTGGTGTTGTATGAAATTTATAGTCTTCTTTTCTTGTTTTCCCAAAGGTGATAAGCTCGTTCGAGCTTCTGAGCTTGCAAAATTATTGACACTAGAGAAGTCAATGAAGGGAGCGCTAACACTAGTGACCCGCTTGAAACTTCCCATGTTGCAAGAGAAGTTCAGCTCCATAATTGAGGTAAAAGCCACAACCCTTAATTTCTACTTCGATTGAACCTATCTAATTTCTAGACCTGATTCATGTGAACTGTGCAGAAACTTTTAGCCAGGATCGGTTTCAGCACAGGCTTGATTCAACTATGTAATCAATTTGACCAACATACCTTCATGTAATCTGATCTTGTAGAAACACGTCAAGAGTGTACCAATCACAGAATATCTTGTCGTCCTCATGTTCCACCACTAGGCAGTTCGTACAAGGTTCCATGGCTGCAAACCTGTACAGGAGTTCCATCCTCCTAGCGGCAGTCAGGGGGCCTTGAGCTCCACCTGCCCTATAATTCCAAATCTCTTAATCTAGCAACCACCATACTAGGAATTTATTATTGAAGTTAATCTATAAATTTTATCAGCCACACTTAATGTATAAATCTATGAATTTTATCAACCACACTTAATGTAAAAAATATTCTTACAGTCTTGAGCACCTTGTTCAATTGATGATTGTATAGTTTCCTGTTTCAGGAGAGGATGTTAAATAATAAAATAATAGCTGGGACAGGAGGATTTTGCTCCAATGCTACAATCACGACGAATACACCAGTGCTGACCACTCAGGCAACTGTACCTTCTAAGTTTATGCAAGATGGGAACAGTTCGCTGGAATTTTCGTTACCCAAACCGAATCTTGTCAATCAACAATGCAGTTCAACTGAACCAAAGAAGTCAGCAGGAGAACAAGGGATTGAAATTAAGGATAGTGCTCGAAAGGTTTCATCTGCTTTTATTCCATCTGCCAAAGTACCTAAAAGCAGTGAAACAAAGAAACATAGAAATGGAGCATCCAATGCAGCTGTAGTCGACCAGAATCAGGAAGGAGGCATTGATCATACTGGTGCAAAAAAAATGAGCACTGAATACTGCAATCGAGCAGAGCCTCAGCGGCCAGTTAACCCTTTTGCAAAATCATCTTCCAGCAAAGAACAGTCATCATCCCTTTTGGATTCCATAAAAAAAATGAAAGTTGACAAACCCAATGGTAGAATTTGAAAAATAATTGTTCTCATTTATACCATGGCCCGTAGGAAGGGAACCAACTGTTAGGCATCCACTGACATCTGCAGTATCTAGTTTGCTTCTGATGGCATATGTAATAACCATTCACTTTCTAAATTTGTTTCTTGATGCTTTGGTGGATTACTGCCGTTGGGATAGATCAACATTATGTGATGTATTCCCCCTGTTTATGAAATTGGTTCATTTGTGATTTGCTTTGTCATATACTATTACTTCTGGTCTTATCACCTCTAATGCTTGTATGCCTTGCAGGTATGTAAGGCTTCGTATCAAATTGACTCTTGAACTTTTTTTTCCCCAACAATAGGTGTTAATTGAGCCTCTTCACAATATATTTTTACACTTAGAACAGCCAGTGTCATGACCTGACGGTGTTCCAATTGAGACTAGGGATGAAAATGATACGGACATTTTCCGAATTTGTTTAGAGGAATTCAAATCTGTTTGTATTAGTCTAGATATTTAACACTCAATACTGTATCTGTACTCAAGTTGTATATTTATAATGTCGACACCCAATTGTATCTTATTCGGTATGGTTGACACTATCTGAAATATAAAAACAAATATAATATTAATGATATATGTTCGTATTCGATCTATAGATGGCCAACGGGCCGTGCCAGCTTGACGTGAGGTCGTGCCTCAACGGGCCACCGTGCCGTGCTGCTGCCGTGCTCGTGCCTGGCCTCCGGCCCAAGGCACAACCCGTGGGCCGTCGGGCTGTGCCGAGAGCACGGCGTGCCGCCGTGCCGAGCGCGCGCGCGGGGAAGAAGCAGCTGCTTGACGCCGCCACTGCAACTCTGGCTTCCGGGGAAGAGGACGAGGTCGTGGCGGCGCTTGATCTTCAGCCTGCCATCGCGGGGCGCCGGAGGAGAGGGGGCGTCCGCGCGAGCCAGGAGGGTGCCGGCGTGCCGCGCCGCCGCCGCGGCTTGAGGCCGATGTGCTCGAGCGCGACTGGGGAAGAGAGATCGGGATGAGCGGAGGCAGAGGCGGCGCTGCGGCGGTATGGAGCTGGAGGGGAAGGGAGAGATCGGGACATGCGGAGGCGGTCGGGCGGACGACTTTGTGCGCGTCGCGTCCCTGGTGGCTGGGAGTGGGATGTGAGGGAAGGGAGTTAGGGTTTGGGGTAAGCAGGCCGGTGTGGGCTACTGGGCTGTGGGGATGGGAATTGGGAGGGGGGAGTTAGTAGGCCAGGCCAGTGGAAATTGAGTTAGCAGACCGGGTCATTGTCGTGTCTGCTAGTTGAGCGGGCCGTGCCCGTGCCGTGCCACGGGCCAGGTGGAGGCCCAGGCACGGCCTGGTGCCTCGGGCCAGGCCGGTCCGGGCCCGCTGGCCACCGGGCCATTGAAAGCCCTAGTTTGGTTTTGGATAATTAATGAAGCCCTAGTACTAACCTCTATGCTAAGTGTGTAGACTTAATAAGGATGATACATGCCAAGTAATGGAGCAAGAGATGATCATGGTGATGATGATGATGACCACAAGATGATCAAGTGCTTAACTTGGAAAAGAAGAAAGAGAAAAATAAAACCTTATCGAGATGAAGGCAAATGTATTGCTTAGGGTTTTAGTTTTGGTGATCAAGACACCATAGAGGGTGTGATCACATTTAAGATAAATAGCCGTACTATAAAGAGGGGAATTCTTTGGCTAAGCGGTTATCAAGTGGCACTAGGTGTCATTGTTCATGTGCATGCATTTAGAACCTAGTGAGCTAACTTAACTCCTTCAAAGAAAATGATTGTGAAAATGCTAATACACTTGCACATGTTGGTACACACATGGTGGTGTTGGCACACCTTAAGGAGGTAGAAAGTTTCTTGTGTGCTAGTAGAAAGTTTCTTATATACTGTTGGAAAATTTCTTGTTTGCTGGTGGAAAGTTTCTTGCCCGCTAGTAGAAAGTTTCTGACTGAAAACTCTTAACTCTTACCGGACGCTCTGTCCTGAGGCACCGGACGCTGCCTCGGAGCGTCCGGTGCGCTCTCGGTTGCTGGCATAGGTGAGAGCTGTGCACCGGACGATCAGCACCGGTCGCTGGCCGAACGCTGTTCGTGCGTTCGGTGTCTCTGAGCTTTTACGGTGTTCTCTGAGTAAGCGTCCAGTGCCGACTTGGCGCATCCGGTGGTCGCGTCCGGTGATCCTGCGTTTTTGACAAACTCTCTGCGTACATGACCGTTGCGCACCGGACGCGTCCGGTATCTACTTGACCGCGTCCGGTGGTTCAAATATGACCGTTAGAGATCAACGCGCGAGATTCAAGTAGGGGACACGTGACTGTTTATGGAGCACCGGACGCTTTTTTCCAGCGTCGAGTGGCTTACTAGCAGCGCATCCGGTGGTTCCGGTTTCTTCCCAGTAAAAGAGCCAACGGCTCTATTTGTTTGAGGGGCTTATAAATAGTTGTTGGCCGGCTTGGGGCTTACTCTCTTGGCATTCTAACATACTTGACATCCTTGTGAGCCTAAGCAAACACCTCCCACTCATCTCCTTCATAGATTAAATATCTTTGTGAGATTGGGAGTGATTCCAAGTGCATTTGCTTGAGTGATTGCATCTAGTGGTACTTGGGGATCGTTCTAGCTATGGTTTTCTTGTTACTCTTGGTGGTTGCCGCCACCTAGACGGCTTGGAGCAGCGGAGGAGGATTGGCACGAGTTAGTGATTGTTCGTGGCCATCTTTCGGTGATTGTGAGGAGTCTTGTACCTTCCCCGGCGGAGAGCCAAAAGGTAACTCTAGTGGATTGCTCGTGTCATTGAGTTACCTCACTTGTGGGTCGATTCTTGCTGTGTCCTAGTGAGGACGAGGTTCGTGCTACACCTCTTAGCCACCGAACCACCAAGTGTTGGTCGACACAACAGGGACGTAGCGTGCTGGCAAGCACGTGAACCTCGGGAGAAAATTGTGTGTCTTCATTGTGATTGTTCATTAGATTTCTCCCGGTGATTGGACTTCATATTATTGATTGGTTCATTCCCTCTACGCTGCAGTATAAAGATCAAACCATCTCCCTTACATTTCCGGAAACTAGAGTAGCTTACTTACTTGTATATAAACTTTAGATAGCTCTCTAGTGTAAGTAGTGACATAGCTTTTGTGTGCCTAGTGATCATATCCACTAGAATTATTGGATAGGTGGCTTGCAAACACCCCATTAGAGCTAGAGCAAAAAGCTACGCTTTGTTATTTACTAACCACTTGCTCTAGTGAATTTTTAGAATTTTTAAATAGGCTATTCACCCCCCTCTAGCCATATTAGGACCTTTCAAGTGGTATCGGAGCCGTGGTCATCGTTTTATGAAGGCTTAACAACCTCGATGCTCAAATTATGGCTCAAATAGTGTTCAACCATGTTGGGGGCAAACCACCTTTCTTTGATGGCACAAGTTCCTTTGACTATTGGAAGAGAAAAATGAAAATGTACCTTGGATCAATCAATGATAGAGTGTGGGAAGTCACGGAGAATGATTTTGTGATCCTTGACCCTGCCAACCCCACCGATAATGAGAGAGCAAACAAACAATGCAATACTATGGCTCTCAACACAATCTATAATGGCATTGATTCAAAGGTATTTGAACAAGTCAAAGATCTTGAGAAGGCTAGTGAATTGTGGACAAGACTTGAAGAAACATATGAGGGCACTACAACGGTAAAAAGTGCAAAGTTGTACATGCTCAAGGACAAGCTTTCAAACTTCAAGATGAAGGATGATGAATCAATACCGAAGATGTTCTATAGGCTCCAAGTCATCATCAATGATCTCAAGGGCCTTGGTGAGAAAGTAAAGGATGAGGACTTCATTATCAAGTTCTTGATGTGCTTGCCCAAGAGGTTCAAGACATTGAGAACCATCATATTTAGAGGAGGATTGACGGGTGTATCTCCCAATGAGGTACTTGGAGATGTTATGACCAAAGACCAATACAATGATAATGATGATGATGAGGTCACGAAGAAGGATGATGATGATATGAAGAAGAAGAGCGTAGCATTCAAACCTAGCTCTTCATCCAAGAGCAAGAATAAGGGCAAGGCCAAGAAGGAAGAATCAAGTGATGAGGAGTGCTCCAATGATGATAGTGATGATGAAGCACTAGCACTCCTCATCCGCAAGTTTGGCAAGATGAATAAGAAGAAGGGCTATCACACAAGAAAGAGAAGAGATCACTTCAAGAACAAGGAGCATGTGAGGCTATGCTACAAGTGCAAAAGCCCCGATCATATTGTGGCGGATTGTCCTTATAATAGTGATAATGATGAGCATGACAAGAAGAACAAGAAGGAGAAGAAAGAAAAGAAAGAGAATAAGATGGTCTTCAAGAAGAAGAAAAAGGGTGGATCCTATGTTGTGACATGGGATAGTGATGCTTCTTCGGATGATGATTCAAGCGATGATGACAAGTCATCCAAGAAGAAGGCGCTTGCTAGTATTGCTATCAATAAGCCATCACTCTTCGACACTCCTTTATGCTTCATGGCCAAAGGCCACAAGGTACAATATGATGAGAGTGAAAGTGAAAGTGAACATGAACATGATAGTGATAGTGATGATGAAAATGAATTCACTAATGAACAACTCATGGACATGTTAGAACAAGCCGATTCTCTTATTCAATCTAAAAATAAGAAGTGCAAAGAATTGGCCAAGAAGTTAAAAGCCCTTGAGCAATCCTTTGATGAGCTCAATGCTAATCATGAGAGGCTAGTGGAGACCCATGAGAAGCTTGGTAAGGCTCACACCAAGCTTGAGAAAGCTCACTCCTTGTAGTTAGAAGAGAACAAGGAAAAGGTTGTTGTATCATGTGATGTGGGCACAACATGTGACTTAATTAAGGAATCACCCAACCCACCTATTGTTGTTGCCACTAACGCTTCTTGTAGGTCTTCATCCACCACCACTAACTCTATCTCTACTTCTAGTTTTGGTGTCACTTGTGATGCTTCACTAAAGGTTGAGAATGAGACTCTCAAGAGAGAGGTGGATGAGCTCACTCACGCCCTAGGCAAAGCCTATGGTGGTGAGGCCCGCTTACTAAAGTGCTTGGGTAGCCAAAGGTTTTCTCTCAACAAAGAGAGATTAGGCTATACCCCCAAGAAAGGCAAGGCGGCCTTTGCAAATCACAAGCCTAGCTTTGTGAAGAGCAATGGTCGGTTTTGCAACAAATGCAAGCAAGTTGGGCACCTAGAGCTTAATTGCAATAAAATGAACAAGAACAAGAAAAATGCTAATGTATCTTACATTCCATTTGATTCTTGTTATGTGCTTACCAAGGGTGAGAAGGGTGTGCATGCTAAGTTTGTTGGTACACCAATTGTGGGTCCAAAGAAGAAGGCCATTTGGGTACCAAAGAGCTTAGTCACTAACCTCCAAGGACCCAAACAAGTATGGGTACCTAAGAAACATTGATTTGTTTTGTAGGTAAACTATAAAGCCAGAGGAAGGCATTGGATAATTGATAGTGGGTGCACACGACACATGACCAGTGATTCAAGAATGTTCAATTCAATCAATCCAAATGATGATCATGGTGTTGATAGTATCACATTTGGTAACAATGGCAAAGTCAAGGTCAAAGGGCTTGGTAAAATTGCTATATCTAATGACTTGAGCATTTCCAATGTGCTACTAGTAGAGAGCTTGACTTCAATTTGCTATCCAAAGCTCAACTTTGTGATCTTTGTTTCAAGTGCATATTTGAAGTTGATGATGTAGAGATCATAAGTGTAGATGGCTCTAACTTGATATTCAAAGGCTTTAGATATGAGAATCTATACTTGGTTGATTCCAATGCTAGTGAAGCTCAATTATCAACATGCTTGCTCACTAAATCTATCATGGGTTGGTTATGGCATAGAAGGCTTGGTCATGTTGGAATGAAACAATTGAACAAGTTAGTCAAGCATGATCTTGTTAGAGGCTTGAAAGATGTCACATTTGAGAAAGACAAGCTTTGTAGTGCATGTCAAGCCGGAAAGCAAGTTGGCAACACTCATCCAAAGAAAAGCATCATAAGTACATGCAAGGCATTTTAGTTGTTGCACATAGATCTATTTGGACCAACCACATACACAAGCATTGGTGGAAATAAATATGGATTTGTGATAGTGGATGATTTCACAAGATATACATGGGTATTCTTTCTTAGTGACAAGAGTGATGCTTTTGCAACCTTCAAATCATTTGTCAAGAGAATACACAATGAGTTTGAAACAACCATCAAGAAAGTGAGAAGTGACAATGGAAGTGAATTCAAGAATACAAGAGTTGATGAGCATTGTGATGAATTTGGCATTAGGCATCAATTCTCGGCTAAGTACACTCCACAATCAAATAGTCTTGTTGAGAGGAAGAATAGAACCTTGATTGACATGGTAAGATCAATGTTGAGTGAGTACAATGTGAGTCATTCTTTTTGGTCCGAAGCAATCAACATGGCTTGCTACTATAGCAACCGACTCTATTGTCACCCAATGATGGAGAAGACACCATATGAGCTCTTGAATGGTAGAAAGCCCAACATTGCATATTTTTGGGTTTTTGGTTGCAAATGCTACATATTGAAGAAAGACACTAGATTGAGCAAATTTGAAAAGAAATGTGATGAAGGCTTCTTGCTTGGTTACTCCACTACTAGCAAGGCTTATAGAGTTTGGAATTTGGCTAGTGGTACTCTTGAAGAGGTGCATGATGTTGAGTTTGATGAAACCAATGGCTCTCAAGAGGAAGATGAGAATTTAGATGATGTAAGAGGCACTCAATTGGCTGATGCAATGAAGAATATGGACATTGGTGATTTAAGGCCTAGAGAGGTGATTAATATTGAAGATGGCAAATATCAGGTGCTTCCTACCTCTAATGTGCAAGCTAGTGGTTCTCATGATCAAAGTCAAGCTAGTACATCATCTCATGATCAACCAAGTACAAGCAATCAAGTGCAAATACTCCAACCAATAAATATTGCAAGAGATCATCCATTGGATCATATCATTGGTGACATTCAAAGAGGAGTGCAAACTAGATCAAGATTAGCATCATTTTATGAGCATTTCTCCTTTGTGTCTCACATTGAGCCAAAGAGGATTGATGAAGCATTGAGAGATGTTGATTGGGTTAATGCTATGCATGAAGAGCATAACAACTTTAAAAGAATTCAAGTATGAGAATTAGTTGAGAGGCCTAGTGATCATAATGTCATTGGTACTAGATAGGTCTTTCGTAACAAGCAAGATCAAGATGGTATAGTTGTAAGGAACAAAGCGAGATTGGTAGCACAAGGCTATACTCAAGTTGAAGGTCTTGGATTTTGGTGAAACATATGCCCCGGTTGCAAGTCTGGAAGCAATTAGGATCTTGTTGGCCTATGCTTGTGCTCATAACATCAAGCTATACCAAATGGATGTGAAAAGTGCATTTCTCAATGGCTATATCAATGAAGAAGTTTATGTTGAGCAACCTCCCGGTTTTGAAGATGACAAGAAATCCAACCATGTTTACAAGCTAAGAAAGGCATTGTATGGTTTAAAGCAAGCACCTAGATCATGATATGAGAGATCGAGAGATTTCTTACTCTCTAAAGGTTTCAAGATGGGCAAGGTTGACACCACTCTCTTCACCAAGAAGATTGACAAGGACTTGTTTGTGTTACAAATCTATGTTGATGATATCATATTTGGATCAATCAATCAAGAATTTTGTGAGGGGTTTGGCAATATGATGGATAATGAGTTTGAGATGTCAATGGTTAGAGAGCTTAGTTACTTCCTTGGTCTTCAAATCAAGCAATTGAAGAATGGCACATTTGTGAGTCAAGGCAAGTACATAAAAGACATGCTCAAGAAGTTTGGAATGGATGATGCAAAATCAATTAGCACTCCAATGGGAACAAATGGAAGCCTAGATAGTGATACAAGTTAAAATATGGTGGATCAAAAGTTGTATTGGTCTATGATTGGAAGCCTACTCTATGTGACCGCATCAAGACCAGATGTCATGTTTAATGTATGCATGTGTGCAAGATTCCAAGCCTCACCAAGAGAAAGTCATTTGAAGGCAACAAAGAGAATATTGAGGTACTTGAAGCATACACAAAATGTTGGTTTATGGTATCCCAAAGGTGCAAAGTTTGAACTTGTTGGATATTCCGATTCAGACTATGCGGGATGCAAACTTAAAAGAAGAAGCACATCAGGCACATGCCAACTATTGGGAAGATCACTTGTCTCATGGTCATCCAAGAAACAAAATAGTGTTGCACTATCAACCGTTGAAGCGGAGTACATTGCGGCTGGTAGTTGTTGTGCACAAATCCTATGGATGAAGGCAACATTAAAGGACTTTGGAATCAACTTCAAGCAAGTGCCATTGCTATGTGACAATGAAAGTGCCATGAAGCTCACCAACAATCCGGTTCAACACTCAAGAACAAAGCACATAGATGTCCGCCATCACTTCACAAGAGATCACCAACAAAAAGGGGACATTTGCATTGAGAGTATAGGCACTGATGATCAACTTGCCGATATATTCACCAAGCCACTTGATGAGAAGAGGTTTTGCAAACTAAGGAATGAATTGAACATACTTGACTTCTCAAATATGTGTTGATGCACCCCCACTTATATGACATGCCTCTCCTTCGAGCAAAGCAAGGTAAAATTGATTGACATGTCATTCATCCTATGCTAAGGACTTGCTTAGTGCATCTAGTCATTCCTTACATGTCTTAGGATCATTCATGAAAATCAAATGAATTTGATGCTTGTATGGTACCACTATTGCTTCTATATTTTACTAGATCTAGTGGTAGCATATGACATGTTTGTGGGCATACAATCCTAGTGTTTGATCTAGAATATGAGCTATAAGTGTTTAACTCAACATGGTACAAGATAAAACCTTATTTTGAGGTGTGAAAAAGCTTGTCCTTGGATCAAACCGAGTTAAATATCTTAGGCAAGTAATCTAAGTTGGACAAATTTGGAAAAATGATCTCACTTCACATGGTTTCACACTAACCTATCTAAAATTTGAGGTCACCTTTTGTGGTCATTGATGACAAAGGGGGAGAAAATTTCCCAAAGATTTAAGATAGGGGACCATAATAAAAGAAGGGGATCAATCAAAATTTTGAAGCACACAAGTAGGGGGAGCAAGCTCATAAACTTGTATGTTGCATTTGAATGTGCATCACATGTGTTTGCTTGCATTAGCATTAGCTTTAGAAGTTTTCTCTCAAATACCTTGCTTGTGGGGTGTGTTGACGGTCCTTAAGTACCAAATATAATCATCAAATAAATAAAGAAAAAGATCCAAATGCAACCAACACCCAGACTTAGGGTTTTATCTGATAGAATTCCATGAGTTTTGGTGTTTTTCTATTTCTGCAGGGGGTTATCAGGAAATATGGAGGAAAGGCCCACATGTCGGGTTTACATAGAGATATTAACGTGTCGCGCAATTTTCTATCATCTAGAAGACTCCAGAAGCCACGGGAACAAACGGGAGGCCAAGCGGGCTCGGGGGCAGGGCGCCCGCCCAGGTGCCTCAGCCAATCAGGTTCCACCTCGCGGATTATGCTCCACCGACCTAAGGGATCAAGGAAAACCGTGCGATTAAGGTCGGTTTGATCCGACGGCCCACGTTCATTTGGAGGGGCTATATAAGCAGGCCCCCTGGCCCCTGGAGGAGGCAATCCCCATTATTCATTAGCATATTTTTCAAAGAGGATTCAGAGAGAGATGTTCCTTTAGGGTTCCAACCTCATAGGGCTTAACATTCAATGTGAGAGTAGAAATAGTTCTACTAGATTGAGAGAGATAGAGTGGAGTTGTTGACGGTCCTTAAGTATCAAATTTAATTATCAAATAAACAAAGAAAAGGATCCAAATGAAATCAACATCTAGACTTAGGGTTTTATCTGATAGAATTCCACGAGTTTTGGTGTTTGTCTATTTCTGCAGGGGGTTATTAGGAAATAAGGAAGAAAGGCCCACATGTCAGGATTACATAGAGATATCAACGCACCGCGCAATTTTCTACCATCTAGAAGACTCCAGAAGCCACGAGACCGAAGCGGAGGCGAAACGGGGCCAGGACCTGGGCGCCCGCCCACCTGCCGAGCCCAATCAGGACTCTTTCTCTCGGGAGATCTCCACCGACCTATTGGATCTAGAATAACATAGTACCACCTCGCCTACCGACCCAAAAACGCATAGAAGGGGAGGACTATATAAGGAGACCCCCTGGCCCTTGGAGAAGATAAGAAATTATCATAGAGATTGAGGGGTGCCCTCGAAGGAAAACCTCTTCTCTAAATAATATTTCTTTTTAGGCTTAGCAACCAATGTAAAGTAGAAATAGATCTTCTAGTTTCTACTAGATTGAGAGAGATAGAGTGGAGGTGTGGATCGGAGGAAGGCTGGCCTATCGGTGTCTACTCCGAGTTGTACCTGCGGGATCAAGTCTCCTAACCCGAGGCTTGCTTCTAAGATTCTTCAGTAATTCGACTTCTAATACTAGTAAGTTCTTGTTTTATTGTTCTTTGGTTTATGAGTTTACTTTAATCCTCTTCTGGTTGAGTATTAGAGTAATCACTTGCTAGCGTAAACGTGGTGTTTAGGCTAGGGTACTCATAGATATCCCCTGACTAGCTGGACCGTGGTAGTAGCGAGGAACGTGATATTTCCGAGTTACCTTTGTATCCCATATCTACGTTAGCAGGACGGGTAGGTTTATAGGTGCGGGTCGAACATCTTTTGTGTTGTCTAGATTCCGTGAGCCTCCCCAATAGAACAGTAGATCATCCTTACCAAGGTTAGAACGAGACTACGGTTGCAGTCTTCTCTATACATCACTCACATCGAGAGACATTCTTTGTAGCCTAAAGGGATAGTAGCAATAGATTTGGTTAGTCAGATGCACCCTTTCTCCCAGTGGTAAAAATATAAATACGATAACTCTGGATAACCTCCCGGGTGAAATGCTCACCGATATCCGTGCGCTTGCGGATCATTTCCTTATTGCGTTGCCAAATATCAACACTCACCGATATCCGTGCGCTTGCGGATCATTTCCTGATGGCGTTAACAAATATCAACAAGCATTTCTGACGCCGTTGCCAGGGAGAAAGACGGTTTGCTGAGATAACTTTGAGTCTTGCTATTATCTTGTATTATACTTTTATTCTTTTATCTTTTTATTTTTTCCATGTTTATGGATAACTCAAATTCCACACCTCTTATTGAATTGTTTGCACCTTCGGAGACCAGCCATAGACCATGGGAGTCAACAAGTCCTTTCTTTGCCCCTAATTATGATCTGTGTCCAGAGTTGATTGCAATAGGTCAAAACCAACCCTTTTCTATAGCCGAGGTCCTATCTTTTAATCAAGAAGATAATGAACTTTTAGCTACACCTAGGGAATCTTTTAATCTTTCTATAAATTCTGGTTTAGACCTAGCCCTACAAGACCATGTTTTTCCTCGATATTTTCACATTGGTCTTAATCATATAACCTTTTGGTAGAGTTTTTCTTTCTTTATCTGTTAGTAAAGCAGGGTATGTCTTCATTCGTGGACATCCTTCTTGCACTAGTCTTCATAAAAAAAATCCTAGAGATAGAAAAGGAATCATGTCCCAGACGAGGAAAGGAAGTTTCAATAGCCGATTTCCAAACATTTCAATCCCATGATTCGGCTATCCAACCCAAACTAGTAGTGCTCCAAAATCGTCTAAGGGAAGAAGAAATTCTACCTTTGGAAATTCATTTTGGGATGAGCTTAAACTTCCTGCTTCATAAGAGACCTTTGAGTGCATATAGTCTGAACCTTCCTAAGAAGGGATCTCTTAGAAAGCATCTCAAATCCAATCCCTTTGATGGACATCTAGAAAGACTCAAGGATGGCATCTTAAGTGACGCAATAGAAAGAGAGCGAAGCCATTTAGAAGACAATCTCATCTTCTCCCCTTCTACGCCCACTTTTGATGACTCGTTCGAACCTATCTTTAAACCCATCCTTGAGCCTAATAATTTCTACTATGCTCTTTCTCTTGAACCTCCCGATGATCCTATGAATCTCTCTAGACATCCCATGCATAAGAGTCACCAAGACCATAAGGTGGATCGAGAAGAGCAAAATCAATGGCTAGAGGGCATTAAAAATCCATGTGCTATCACCATTGAATGGATGGACAAGGAAGAAGCCTTAATGGATTCTGACTTTGGCTCACTTTCAAATGGTGAGTTCTTGACTCCCTTTGAAGATGAGATTCATCCAACTACAGAAGAGGACATAGGCGAGACCAATCTAGGAGAAACTCCGAACATTCAGATTGGAGACGAAGATAACATCAATGAGCATGGAATTTATTTCATAGCCACTTCGTTTACTTCATGCTCATATGCAACATCTTCCCAATCTATTGGTCTCTCCAACATCACCACATTTGAGATCTCCAACCCCCTCTTCCTTCTATTTATATAAACTTTAAAAGGGCGGTTCTCGATGCATATGTCTATAATAAATATTGCAGATCTCGTTGAGTTGATCTTGATATAGGTCAGCGTTGGAGGGGAAACCACTTCGCCGACATAAATTGATGGTTTCCCAAGGACAAGCTTAGTATCCTAAAATAAGCACTGATCAAATCGTAACATGAGCTTTTAATTATTTGCAACATTACCTTGTGTATTGAGCATATAAGGATAATTGTAAAAATATTCCTTCGGGTATTCTTGTCACTAACCTTTCCAGGATTGGAGCAAGAAGATCGGATGAATGACAAGCACAAGGTATGTCCAACCAATCATCATACAACTTTGAATTAAATTCACCCAAACTTGAATTTTGCAAAATTCAAGCTTGGGGAGTATTTTACATAAAAACATCCTTTGCCATGTTGCTATGTTGGTTGTCCCTACCTTTGAGACATGCTTGATTTGTTAAAAATCACACTACTTCATCTCCACTTGAGTAGATCTCTATAAATGCTCTCATGCTACCTTTATTTGCTTTAGTATATGTCTAGGTTTGGAGTAGTTTCATTTATCTCTTAATAAGCATGGTGCTTAGTTTAGGAATGATGATCATACTTCCAAGGGATTTTAAATTAAGCATGGTGCTTAGGTTAAAATGCCCTCCTAAATCAAATTAGACATGGTGTCTAGGTTGATTTTTGAGCCGATAGTATGCTATAGTAGATATTCGATATTTTGTTGGACTAACCCCTGTAGGAAAACTTTCACTATCGACCTGGGAAGTCCTGAAATAAACTCACACTAGAGATAAAGAGAGAGACACATGAAGTTTAACAAATTACACAAGGAAGACATAGCTCATAAGAGATGATCCATGGATGGTGCCACAAACACGATACACAACCGCTAAGAAAGGAAAGCTTCCACAAGGTGATATTGTACCATCACTCTTTATGTAAGGTTTGACTATCACTTTTATAAGCTTCTCCTTGGTTCTGGCGTTCATATAAATAAAAGAGACAAACATGTATGATTTAAAACTCTAGATTAACCAACTCAATCGATTCAACATGTTTAGTCCTTCCACCTTTGTGATCCCACACTCTTAATTATATGAGCTAGAATGTTGCACACTCAATCTTTGTAAGATATATATAAAAAAATAAAGATAAAAAAACAAAAAAACATAAATATAGATAGATTATCTTTCCATTAGATTGAGCGATCTGATCCGACAAATGTTTTAAATGCTACACTCATGATCTTATTATCCATCAACTTTGTCTTGCTCACGATGCTTAAGGTTAGAGAAGAACAAATACACTTTTGGTTCTGTCAGTGTTTTCCACCAACACGGCCCATGCACTTGATCTCTGCCTTGTCTCTATGAGTAGGTACACTTTGAGCAAAACATGGAGGAGTTTTACAACTCCCAGACTCCACCAAGTGAAGGACCTGGATCTACGAGCACAAACACACTGAGCAGGATATTGCCAACGCCGCACTTCGAACTGCTAGGCAAACGAAGAACATGGGTGACACCGTGTCAAGAGGTGCAGACATCAAGGTCCACACTTGGATCAAATGACGCACCTAAAGAATGAACACAGTGAGAAGTCTTGTTCAGAAGACTTAAAACATTGAACCCTCGCCGAAAGGTAAAATCGGTAGTTATCCGTATTTATTCTTTCTGCATTTTTCCTTAAATTATTTGCTTCCCTTAATTAGCTTGTTTGTTAATCATCCTATCTTGAAAAGAAATTAAAAATGTTAAAAGCAGTAAGCCCCATGTGAGTATGCTCGAGGCATAAAACCCATAAGTATATTTACTGTGGTGGCGTAAAAATAAAATATTCCTATCCTATAAAAATGAAAATATAAAAATTTATGATCCTGCCAAAGAGAGTAACATTTATTGAGGAGGCTCAACATGATAAAGGCTAGATATTTATGTTAACACTTAACCAATTCCACAAAGCTTTGTTGTCTATTTGAGCTCTACAGAATTCAAAGATCAAAGAAGACTAGCAGACAGAGGACATCCTAATCGCTGTCAGGGTGCTGCTGACATTCAAATACACCTCCGCCACCTGCTAGCTACATTAGAAGAAATTACGTCAAAATCCAGCTTGGGGGAGAGCACCCCTATTTATCCAGCTAAGTGTTTCTACTCGCGTTTATACTTTACTCAAATAATAAAAAAGATGCATAATCATAAAAACCTAAATAAAGATTTTGTGCTTTTATATATATCTTTGCTTAGTTTGCTAAATAAATAAATAAATAAATAAAGTTTGCTTTGAACCCTCATGATAAGCTCTCACATGAAAATGATGAATAGTTGCTCTGCCATAACTAGTTCTCAAAATTGAAATCTCTCTCAAGTTTAGGCATGACTGTTATGAATTAAGATTTGCCCTAAACCTGAACTAGTGGGAAGAGTACCTGGTCAAAAGTCTAAGTCGTTAACAGATATGATATGGGAAGGTTGAGCTGATGTTTATCTGTTCCTAGAGATACTAGAATTTTACAGAATTTAATCTTTGAAAATCTTTAAAATGTTGCATGATGAGTTCCTATATGATGAGAGCTTAAAATCCTACCACAGCCATATATACATGCTTATTAGACTATGAACCATACATTTACTTTTACTGCTTATGAGCATTGAGTGTGGTCAAGCTGTGTAGACCCTTAGGAGCTTGCCATATGGTTAAAATCAAGATTTACTTGCACGTTCACTCATACATGCTGCTTCTACTCCGGAAGTACGCACCCACATACATCCACTCATTTCCATCTCTAGATTCACCCAAAATTATTCTACTCCTATCCAGGAGAGAATAGCCAAAAACATTATCCTATCCCTGCTATTCCCCGTGAAATAAATGCTCAAGATATTTTGGTTACTACCACTTGCTACATTATTCTAGGAGGGTGAGTGCTCTAAAAAAAAGTGAATACGAGAAAATAAAAAGGGGCAAGTGCCCGAAACCTCGAAGGAAAGAAAAAGTGAGACGAGAGGTAAAAATAGACAAGTGTTGTAGAATTAGGGGTACAAGATACCCACCTGAGAGAAAAGAAAAAGAAAATATAGAGCATCTCATTCTCCTCAAAAAGCTTCAAAGCGCAAGAAAGGTATGTATCCCCTTAAAAGAGCAAAAGTAGAATTAGACTTTCACCATTGTTATCACCATACACCATTCATTCGCCACACATGCACATCTTGATTTGACTTATTGACTTGTTTCTCTGGATCCGTGGTTTGACTATGCAATAAATGTCTTGTAAGTATGTATTATCTGTCTCCTAGCTATGAGCTCCAGATATCAAAACCTTATTTAGAGTAGGGTGAGAGAGAAGGCAATATCACTATGCCTCATACCAAAAATACCACATACTTCGAGAGAAGGCATATACCATTACTGCCTTGGAAAGGATCTAGAAATATCACAAAAGAGAGATTTGAGAGAGTCATACAAGGAATCTCTGAGTTTTATTTGAAAATCTGCAAAAACTCCAGAGCTATAGTTAATCAAAGAACAAGAGACATGGCGCTTGACTTGACCGTTCTATCTTTTAACTGCTCAAGACACAAGTGACGGTTGCAAGCCCCATGGTGAAAGGTAAAATGAGTAAGTTTTAAGTCTTAACAGTTTACTCTAACTCAGAGATGAGATCTTGCTTGAACGCATGTGTACTTTTAAGGCATGAAACCACTGCAGAAACTCTTGAGTCCATCCTTGCTCAGGGATGAGCAAGAGGTAAGCTTGGGGGAGTTGTTGACGGTCCTTAAGTACCTAATATAATCATCAAATAAATAAAGAAAAAGATCCAAATGCAACCAACACCCAGACTTAGGGTTTTATCTGACAGAATTCCATGAGTTTTGGTGTTTGTCTATTTCTGCGGGGGGTTATCAGGAAATATGGAGGAAAGGCCCACATGTCGGGTTTACATAGAGATATTAACGTGCCGCGCAATTTTCTATCATCTAGAAGACTCCAGAAGCCACGAGAACGAACGGGAGGCCGAGCGGGCCCGGGGGCAGGGCGCTCGCCCTCCCCCCTTGGGCGACTGCCCAAGTGCCTGAGCCAATCAGGCTCCACCTTGCGGATTATGCTCCACCGACCTAAGGGATCATGGAAAACCGTGCGATTAAGGTCGGTTTGATCCGACGGCCCACGTTCATTTGGAGGGGCTATATAAGCAGGCCCCCTGGCCCCTGGAGGAGGCAATCCCCATTATTCATTAGCATATTTTTCAGAGAGGATTCAGAGAGAGAGGTTCCTTTAGGGTTCCAACCTCATAGGGCTTAACATTCAATGTGAGAGTAGAAATAGTTCTACTAGATTGAGAGAGATAGAGTGGAGGTGTAGATCAGAGGAAGCCCGGCCTGTCAGTGTCTGGAGGTTGTACCTGCGGGATCAAGTCTCCTAACCCGAGGCTTGCTCCTAGGATTCTTTAGTATTTTGACTTCTAAATTCAAGTAAGTTCTTTGTTTTATTGTTCTTTGGTTTATGAGTTTACCTTGATCTCTTCGCGTAGAGTTTAGAGTAATCATCTCTAGCGTAAACGTGGTGTTTGGGCTAGGATACTCATAGAGATCCCCTGTCTAGTCAGACCGTGGTAGTAGCGTGGAACGTGACATTTCCGAGTTACCTTTGTAGCCCATATCCCGTTAGTAGGATCGATAGGGTTTATAGGTGCGGGTCGAACATCCTCTAAGGTGTCTAGATTCCGTAAGCCTCCCCAATAGAAAAGTAGATCATCCTTACCAAGGTTAGAACGAGAGTGCGGTTGTAGTCTTCTCTATACATCGCTCACATCGAATCACATTGTTTGTAGCCTAAAGGGTAGTAGCAATAGATTTGGTTAGTCAGATGCACGCTTTCTCCCAGTGGTAAAAATATAAATACGATACTCTGGATAACCTCCCGGGTGAAGTGCTCACCGATATCCGTGCGCTTGCGGATCATTTCCTGATGGCGTTAACAAATATCAAGAGGGTGTATGCTAGTTATAGGCTTGATTGATGAAATGAAGAACTAGCATGCATAGGTAAAGTAACTAGACTTTTAATTGTTTCACAAGTGGTACTAGAACCTTGCTTATAATGTTGATCTCACGGGGTGTTCTAGTTTTGTGAAAGTCTAGTTACTAATGGTGCTAAGGATGGTGCATATTGGCAACTCCGATTGGTATCACACTTCAAAGGTCCATTCTTTACACCTTAGCATCATTTGGTAGAAATTGACTCCTATATTTCCTATACAAGCATATGTGCATGCTCTCAAAATCCAAACTCTTAGCACATATGCAGGGGGAGCAATTGCTACCATTTTGGGTTTATGAAACTTGTCCATAACCTTTGCACATGGTAAAATGCTTGGGCAAGCAACATGAATCCAAGAAAATTTTATTGAAAAATCTTTGTAAAAAGGGTTGTCATCAATTACCAAAAAGGGGGAGATTGAAAGCCCTAGTTTGGTTTTGGATAATTGATGAAACCCTAGTACTAACCTCTATGCTAAGTGTGTGTAGACTTAATGAGGTTGGTACATGCCAAGTAATGGAGCAAGAGATGATCATGGTGATGATGGTGATGACCACAAGATGATCAAGTGCTTAACTTGGAAAAGAAGAAAGAGAAAAACAAAACTCTATGGAGATGAAGGCGAAGGTATTGCTTAGGGTTTTAGTTTTGGTGATCAAGACACCATAGAGGGTGTGATCACATTTAGGATAGATAGTCGTACTATAAAGAGGGGAATTCTTTGGCTAAGCGGTTATCAAGTGCCACTAGGTGTCATTGTTCATGTGCATGTATTTAGAACCTAGTGAGCTAACTTAACTCCTTCAAAGAAAATGATTGTGAAAATGCTAACACACTTGCACATATTGGTACACACATGGTGGTGTTGGCACACCTTAAGAAGGAGGTAGAAAGTTTCTTATGCGCTAGTAGAAAGTTTCTTGTATACTGGTGGAAAGTTTCTTGTTTGCCGGTGGAAAGTTTCTTGCGCGCTAATAGAATGTTTCTGACAGAAAACTCTTAGCGGACGCTCTGTCCTAAGGGACCGGACGCTGCCTTGGAGCGTCCGGTGCGCTCTCGGTTGCTGGCATAGGTGAGAGCTGTGCACCGGACGATCAGCACCGGTCGCTGGCCGAATGTTGTTCGTGCGTCCGGTGTCCCTAAGCTTTTACGGTGTTCTCTGAGTAAGCATCCGGTGGTCGCGTTCGGTGATCCTGTGTTTTTGACAAACTCTCTGCGTACGTGACCGGTGTGCACTGGACGCGTCCGGTATCTACTTGACCACGTCCGGTGGTTCAAATATGACCGTTAGAGATCAACGCACGAGATTCAAGTAGGGGACACGTTACTATTTATGGAGCACCGGACACTTTGTTCCAGCGTCCGGTGGCTTACCAGCAACACGTCCGGTGGCTTACCAGCAACGCGTCCGGTGGTTCCGGTTTTTGCCCAGTAAAAGAGCCAACGGCTCTATTTGTTTGAGGAGCTTATAAATAGTTGTTGGCCGGCTTGGGGCTCACTCTCTTGGCATTCTAACATACTTGACATCCTTGTGAGCCTAAGCAAACACCTCCCACTCATCTCCTTCATAGATTAAACATCTTTGTGAGATTGGGAGTGATTCCAAGTGCATTTGCTTGAGTGATTGCATCCAGTGACACTTGGGGATCGTTCTAGCTGTGGTTTTCTTGTTACTCTTGGTGGTTGCCGCCACCTAGACGGCTTGGAGTAGCGGAGGAGGATTGGCACGAGTTGGTGATTGTTCATGGCCATCTTTCGGTGATTGTGAGGGGTCTTGTACCTTCCCCGGCGGAGAGCCAAAAGGTAACTCTAGTGCATTGCTCGTGTCATTGAGTTACCTCACTTGTGGGTCGATTCTTGCGGTGTCCTAGTGAGGACGAGATTCATGCTACACCTCTTAGACGCCGAACCACCAAGTGTTGGTCGACACAATGGGGACGTAGCGTGCTGGCAAGCATGTGAACCTCAGGAGAAAATTATGTGTCTCCATTGTGATTGTTCATTGGATTTCTCCCGGTGATTGGACTTCATATTATTGATTCGTTTATTCCCTCTACGCAGCAGTATAAAGATCAAACCATCTTCCTTACATTCCCGCAAACTAGAGTAGCTTACTTACTTGTATAGAAACTTTAGATAGCTCTCTAGTGTAAGTAGTGACATAGCTCTTGTGTGCCTAGTGATCATATCAACTAGAATTGTTGGATAGGTGGCTTGCAAACACCCCATTAGAGCTAGAGCAAAATGCTATGCTTTGTTATTTACTAACCACTTGCTCTAGTGAGTTTGTAGAATTTTTAAATAGGCTATTCACCCCCCTCTAGCCATATTAGAACCTTTTGGCCGTGCCATGCCAAAACGCCGGGCCAACGGGCTGCGGGCTACATGGCCTTCTATAATTCGATCCGTTTTCATCCATAACTAAGACTTTTTAAACATGATCCTTGAACTCTAAGACTCACCAAACCCCTCTCAAACCTTGCTCTGAGCTGTTGGACCTACTCATCACATGTTTCGGATCTGGACTTTAACTATCTAGAGACTCCGAACCATAGCCCTAGCTCAATCCCTTTGCTGGTCGGAGACTGATGTCATCAACCCCTAACTTAACCCTTTACCTATGCTCTCTAGGACGATGACTCCAAATTTGCTTATCAACTCTCTAATCTCTAATCAAGCTATGTCAACTAGTGTCAACCCTAGTCAACTCTACAGTTGACAATAAAATTATTTAAGATATCATTCAGGAAGTACTCTATAACTCTCATAGGTTTATACCAACTTCCTTATGAAATTAAAAACCCCCAATATCAATCTCTTTTCTCTAAATCCAAAATCTTAAATTTAGTGTCGGACTGTTTGGTTTCCTGACAGATTGTCAGGTAATCATTTTTTTAGGTTTGGTTTAGTTTCCAAATTTTTTCAAGATTCCCCGTCATGTTGAATCTTTGGACGTCATTTTTCAAAACCCTGCTGCGGGTTCAGCCCTCCTACAGCCACTCCACTTCATGACCATTCTCCCTCTCTCCTCAAAAGAACTCAAGAACAAGGAAGAACTCGAGGGAGAAACAAAGAAAAAGAGAAGAAAAGGAAGAGAAAGAAAAGAAGATCATGGAGCATCATCTCAAGGAGGAAATGCACATAATCACCTCTATCTCCATTCTTGGATGAGATCAAACATCCCCTCTCCATTCTTCTTGAAATCTCCACTCAAAGCCTAACTCTTGCCTTCTCCATGCATGGATGGAAGATGAAGGTTTCTAGATGCTCCATTACCTCAAGTGTATACTCAATGTCCTCTCTTCATCAATCATCTCATGCATCTCTCCAATTTCTCTCTAATAGAATTTATATATGATTTTTGCAAAAAAAATCATGAGAAGGGCTCCAAATCCACCCTTCTCACTAGGAAGCAAGGAAGAGCAAGACCTAGACATGATCTTGGTGCCACAAGGGTTATCCAAATCTTAGAGATAAGTTGTCATGCCCAAGTTTATAGATTTTTTCCTCTTTTTCTCATGGTTGAATTAATTCCTAATCACTACTTTCATCTCTTGATTTGGAGCTCAAGCTCTAGCTTTCACACCCCACACCTCACCTAAACACTCCTAGACAATCTCTACACATGCGTGGAACTTTAAGGAGACAGATTGTCAGGTAATCATTTTTTTAGGTTTGGTTTAGTTTCCAAATTTTTTTCAAAATTCCCCGTCATGTCGAATCTTTGGACGCATGCATAGAGCATTAAATATAGATGAAAATATCAGTTGCTGTCCTTACTCCGGATAAATTGGAACACATTGATTCCGTTCGTTCCTGCCCTTCGCTTCAGGCCATAGTGCTTCTGAATTATTTCTATACCCCTTTGATGATGCAGCCTCTGACTCTCGTGGCTCCTACTTGATTAGTTAGAACTTCTCTATCTACCCGCAGTGGAGGAGCTTGCTCAAGAACCAAGAGACGGCCCTCGTTCGGGAAGGTCTTCTTCGCTATAGACACCACCAACACTAGTAGGGAAGTTCTCATCGATGACCTTCACCATTGGTCACTGAAGATGCCAGAATGGTCATAGAGGATAATTTGTGACGATTTGGTGACGAAAATGACTTGGTCACTGATGGCGCGTCACACATGTTCTGTTGTGACCAATTGGACATTTTTGTCACGGATGGGACTTCATTCCGTGACGAAATAAACATCGTCATGTTATTGAATTCAATCGATGACGATTGGTTTTGGTCACGGATGAAGGCTGGTTTTGGTCATAATTCGTTGTCCGTCGGTCGTCCTAACGCCATCGCTAACGGCGTTAGTGTTGTGTGACGTCTCCATTTCGTCACAGATAGACCCGCTTTATCGTCATTATTGGCTGTTTGGAATCGCCCGACGACGTATGCCACGTGGCAGATGACGTCATTGCTGACGTGGCAGATGACGTCATCGCTGACGTGGCAGATGGCGTCATCGCTGACGTGGCAGATGACGTCATCGCTGACGTGGCAGCCTTCGAAATCGTCACAGATACATTTTGAAATCGACACAATACATTTTCAAATCGACATAGATACATCTTGAAATCGACACAATACATTTTGAAATCGACACAGAATGCACTTTGAAATCGACACAACACATTTTCAAGTCGACACAGAACACGCTTTGATCATCACAGATACACGAACACTTTGGTCACAAAAGTGCATATAGTATTTGAATTAGAATTTGTAAATGATACTAGAATGACCACATAATTCCATAGATGAATAAAATAAGTATTCCAGTTCTGATTTAACTAAGCGATCAATTCCAAATATGAATAAAACAAGTTCACACCATCACCACTTGGCATCACTACAGTTTTGTTTGCACAAACATAACATATAATAAGAAGTTGCCACCCACGAGCAACTTTTGTTACTGACAGCAGCACCGACCAACAGCCCTCATGTCGAAGAAGAAGCGTTACCATGGAAGGACAATAGCTTCTTTAGGAGCATATTGGTCTCCTCCATCTCCTTGGTGTTCTTTTCTGTTAGCTTCTTGTACTCCTCCAGCTCTGTTGTTGTCTTCGTCAACTTTTCCTCAGCTTCTTCACTCTTCTTCTTCAGCTCGTTGAGTTCACCTTGAACAGCGGCAGCCGCTTCAGCTGCAAGTTGTTCCCGAAGCTCGCTTTCATTTGCTGAAGATGACTTCGAGGATGTTGGTGGTTTCATGCCAACACTCTTCAGAAACTGTATATAATTCACCTATCATCTCTGGCACTCCATGATCATCATCGTAAACATCATCGTCCGCATCCACATGTATCCCATCATCATGTCCTTGGACCTCCAGAATCTATACCCTCATCAACTACAACATCTGCCGGCTCCCCATGATGGATCCACCTCGTGTATGTAGCTGACATTCCATGAATGTGTATATGAATTTCTACTTCAGGCTGAGGTCGCATAACATGATTAAGACATTTGAGGCATGGACAACGAATGTGTGCGTCTTCAGGGTATCTTTCACTAACAAATTTCATGAACTCTTCAACTCCTTTCACATATGCAGTTGAGAACCGTTTCCCAAAAACCCAACTTCTATCCATCTGTTTGGACAATGAAATAAAATTAATAAATTCATAACCAAATCGAACACATGCATGTATCTACAAAATTTGTAGTAGAAATTAAACCAAACCTTTGTAGTCTACCCGAGGGCACGGTCGCACGGTTCAGCCGCTCCGCTGGCACCCCCTAGGGCCGGGCCTGCACGCACGGCGGTGCTGCTCTGCACACGGATGGGGAACACCTCTCCCGCTGTGTCGTCGTCGTGGCACGGACCTAGCTTTTTATCTCTGGGTTTGCGCAGTAAAAAAATTTGTTAGGCAATTCGGTAAACCATTAAAATACACGCAAAGGCGTGGTCTCGAAAAAATTCGGTAAACATATACAATTCGGTAAAATCATGTTCTTATTCGATAAAACCATACTCTAAAACTGAAGCTGAAGGACCGAAGGAGACAAGCGGATCCTTGTTGTCCGTCGCAGCCTTGCTGGGATCGTCACGGCTTCTTTTTCCCGTCGTGGCAAGGGGGGCAAGGGCTGATCGCGCACTCCGGCACTCGCGGATCGCCGTCGCCGTCTGCTGTCGTGCACTCGTATATCGCCGTGGTCGTCTGCCGTCTTCTCGGCTTCTTCAGAGTCCACACTCCGGTTCTCCTCGATCGCAGATGAGCCGTGGCGCAACCCAGGCAGCGCTCGCGAGATCACGGAACTGGGAGTCCGGGATGGAAGCCAAAGCAGCGATCCTACTAACTCGCGATCATGTGTTTAGTTGGGCCACGATCATGTGTTGTAGGTGGGCCACGAGAAAAGATGCATAAAAGTAATTGGTGTCTGTACGGGTGGCTCTAGTAAACGTACAAATACATATACATACGAGACTTAAACAACAAAGGTGACTTGGCCTAGTGGTAGCGCTCGTACTTGTGTTGCGTCTGGTCGCAGGTTCGAAGGCTCGTGGGATCAGATTTTTTGCCGCAGGATAAAAAGCCTGCGCGATTAAAACAAAGGCGTGCTGCGAGCCGATTGGGCTAGCCTGGGCTGGCCCAGCTCGCGCGCTTGTTGCAGCCAACGGCATGAAGTGTTACTAAGGCCTTGTTTAGTTCCCAAAAACTACCAAAAATTTTCAAGATTCCCCGTCACATCGAATCTTACAACACATGTATGAAACATTAAATATAGATAAAAATAAAAACTAATTACACAGTTTATCTGTAAATCGCGAGAAAAATCTTTTGACTCTACTTAGTCTATGATTGGACAATATTTGCCACAAACAAACGAAAGTGCTACAGTACCCGAAGCCAAAAATTTTTGCAAACTGAACAAGGCCTAAATAAAATAAGACCAACGTCGTCAGTGCGAGCTGGATCACACCAAAACTATTATGTGACGATTATGTTTCGTCATGAGGTGCGTGAAGACGAATCTGTTTCATCATTGGAGTGTAACTCACGTTTAGCACGATCTATGACGATTTCCTTGTGTTGTTCTATGTCGTTCCTTTCATTTTCGTCACTACTTTTCAAGGCAAATCTTCGTCCCTGGTTACTTATGACGATATTAAAATTTTCGTCATAGAAAGATACCATTGTGTGACGAAAGTAGCCAGCGTCACGAGCAAATCGTCACCGATGTTCACATTCCTAGTAGTGCAAGAACAAGAAAGGGGTGCTCCGCTCCTAGTCACTAAGTAGTGCTATTATGTCCAACGGTGGACTCCATCAATCTGAGGTTCTTTCTCTCATGTAATTTCGCCCGCCTGTTCAACTTTCGTGCCAAAGGAAATGGGATTCGAACCCATGATACAATCTTCTTGTATGTCGATCTTCCTATGGGATCGTGCGTGGCAGCTGGTATAGATGATGATGAAAGGCGGGCCGCTTGAACCGGGACCTATTCTCATAATAGGCAGCAAGCAAAGCTAAATAGGAAAGGGGGGAAACCTTTTTAAAGGGTTTTTTCTGGATCACCTTTTCCAAGCTATGCGAGAATAAAACTTCTATACCTTTCATACACCCCAAGGGGCCTTTCCGGTATAGTGTCGCGTCGGTCACTATCGCAGGGGCAAGAGACGCTTCTTTTGATCTTCCCCTTTATCTCAATGGATTTGGAAATCTCGAATCATTCGTATTTGATCTAAGCACGTAGGTTCGTTCCCAATAAAACTTAAGCAGCTCTTGTGTAACATGCTATGGTCTCAACACCCTTACGAGGTAGTGATGAGTTTCACGCGCTCTAAGCCCGGCCCGCGCACAGTTAGGAGGATTGAAAGAATGGGGAGTTAGGGCTTCGATTTCCTCTATGGCCAGTTCCAATTCCAAATCATTTGCCGACATGCGGACTCACTTCTCTTTTATGGGATGAAAGCCCTTGTCTATTTACGTGGGTGAATCAAGTACAACAAGTCAGGTCAGAGCTTGTGGTAGAAGATTGGGCTTACTATTAAGTTGAATTCCTCCCGATGGTCGGATACTATCTTATATTGATTGGAATATTACCTATGATATTTCTACGGGTGGATCTGTTAGCGATTTTGCAGGGCACAGTGATCAAGACCAAGAGCGTTAAGTACATTGCCTTCTTCTAGTCGCTGGTCTCCTTCCTCAACGGCAGCTATTGGACGGCCTAGATAGCCTGGTTCCTATAGGCCGTGGTCAACGAGAACTTATAATCGGGGACAGACAAACTGGAAAAACAACAATAGCTATCGATACTATATTAAACCAAAAGCAAATGAACTCAAGGGGCACAAATGAGAGTGAGACATTGTATTGTGTCTATGTTGCGATTGGACAAAAACGCTCGACTTGCTGGGGCGGACATGTATTTTTCTCTAAAGGCGAAGACTCTGAAGTGGGCGAACACTCGGCCCAGCGGGCGAACATGCCGGCTCCGGCTCCGCGCACCTGCTGACACCTTTCGAAGCACTTTCACATGTGAACCAAAGTCGTCTTGTCCTTCCTTTCTCATTTCAGTCCTCGCCTTTTTCATCTTCCGTAGGGGCCTTTAGTCTTTTGATTAGAGTAGAGGTCGCGAGAGAGCAGAGTGTACCGCCCTGCCATAGTCGCGAGGATCTTAATAGTCAGTCGCGACTGTTGTCATAGTCAACGACGGTTGAAACTTCCAGGAAAAACTTTGAATTGGAAGGTATTCTCCCCAATCTTATTATCTTACCCTTTCGAAGGAAGAAGGTCAGACAACACTGATCAATAGGAGCGGGTGGGCACATAGCAATAATAAATGGCAACGAGGCTCAATAGAGCATCCCTCAGCTCAGACTGGTGTCGCCACCTCTCCCAGGACCGGAATGATTATCCCTGCCCGATGGGTCTACATTCATCCCTGAATGTCGTCGGGTACTCTTCACTTCCCCGCCATTCTTGTAACCGTCACCTGTAATCCACGCAGGTGTGTCCGCACCCCCTGGAGTGGACGAGAAAGAAACGATTTGACATGAGATCCCTTACCATTAAGCTAATATCTCTCTTGCCACCGAAAGTTCATTCAGCTGAAGTGCGACCAACATGTCACCACCACTTGTGGCGATAGATTGCTCCCCACGCTAGACTGATCGATAGGATTTCTTGGAGGGATGGATCCTAATGCAAGCAAGCCGGAACTCTTCCACATAATTTTCAAGGCGACGCTTGGGGCCTTCCATGTTATAGTCAGCCAACTCTATTTTCTCAGGTACCTGAGAAAGAGTAAGAACACATGCGTTCCAGTATACCATCCTTCCATGGAATATCCTGAACTATTTTACTAAAAATGGGACGAAATGAGATTGGATTGTTCCTCAGTTGAAAAGAGATGTCTTGAGCAATCAAAGAAGCACTTTGATAAACTGATTTGAGACCGTACGTTTATGTATGTCACAAGACTGAAAGAGAGAAAGCCAAAACCTAAGGGTATCCCAAGAACAAGCAGGCTAGCCCTTTCTTTCTTTTTCATATAAGGGGAAGGCCCTTCCCCATAAGGCCCCACCGTCGAGGCATAAGCGCCCTCTTGCTACCCATATGCAAGGCGCCGTCTTAGCCTTGCCTTCCCAGGATCGCTCCCACACCTGTCACGGGGGCTTGGGGGGAGGGGGCTTCCCCCCAAGGTAGGGGTAGTTAGTTATCTTGTTCATAGTAGGAACCTAACCACTGAACTAAAAACAAAAAGTTAGGTGCCAATGATCCATCATTTTTTGGAAAGGGGGGTCCGAGGGTGAAAGCCCTAGTTTGGTTTTGGATAATTGATGAAACTCTAGTACTAACCTCTATGCTAAGTGTGTGTAGACTTAATGAGGTTGGTACATGTCAAGTGATGGAGCAAGTGATGATCATGGCGATGACCACAAGATGATCAAGTGCTCAACTTGGAAAAGAAGAAAGAGAAAAACAAAACCCTATGGAGATCAAGGCAAAGGTATTGCTTAGGGTTTTGGTTTTGGTGATCAAGACACCATAGAGGGTGTGATCACATTTAGGATAGATAGCCGTACTATAAAGAGGGGAATTCTTTGGCTAAGCGGTGATCAAGTGCCACTAGGTGTCATTGTTCATGTGCATGCATTTAGAACCTAGTGAGCTAACTTAACTCCTTCGAACAAAATGTTTGTGAAAATGCTAACACACGTGCACACAAGTGGGTTTACACTTTGTGGTGTTGGCACACTTTGAGAAGGAGGTGGAGTTTGAAGGGTAGAGAGAGGATGGGTTCCTCTCTCCCTCCCGCCGAGCTTGCGAGGCGGGATTCGGCGCTTTTCGAGAAAATGAAGTGCATATTTTCTATTGCGCCGGTGGGAAATTTGGAGAAGTCGCAGGAGTGTTTCTCACCGGACGCTGGCCACTGAGGCACCGGACGCTAAGTCTGAGCGTCCGGTGCAGACAGTGCCTGGCCCAGCTAGGGTAAGGCACCGGACGATAGGCACCGGACGCTAGCTTGAGCGTCCGGTGGTGCGCGTCCGGTGTGCGGGCGTTTTGCGACCCTCTCTACGCATGGGTCCGGTGAGTACCGGACGCTACCGGTGCTTAGCGTCCGGTGACCCGCAGGTTTGCGGAACTCTCTGCGCATGAGTCCGGTGTGCACCGGACGCGTCCGGTGCTAACTTGCTCAGCGTCCGGTGCACTGCAGGTGACTGTTAGATTCTGACACGAGAGTTTCAAAAGGTGACACGTGGCTGACGTTGGAGCACCGGACGCTGAGTCTGAGCGTCCGGTGCCCCTTTAAGAGCGTCCGGTGACCCCACAGTTTGCCCAGTGAAAAGAGCCAACGGCTCTATTTGCTTGAGGGGCTTATAAATACGTGTTTGGCCGGCTTAGGGCTTACCCTCTTGGCATTCTTGACTACTAGACATCCTTGTGAGCCTAAGCAAACCCTTCCCACTCATCTCCTTCATAGATTATACATCTTTGTGAGATTGGGAGTGATTCTAAGTGCATTTGCTTGAGTGATTGCATCTAGTGGCACTTGAGGATCGTTCTAGCTGCGGTTTTCTTGTTACTCTTGGTGGTTGCCGCCACCTAGACGACTTGAAGCAGCGGAGGAGCTTTGGCACGAGTTGGTGATTGTTCGTGGCCATCTCCCGGTGATTGTGAGAGGTCTTGTACCTTCTCCGGCGGAGAGCCAAAAGGTAACTCTAGTGAATTGCTCGTGTTATTGAGTTACCTCACTTGTGGGTAGGTTCTTGTGGTGTCCTAGTGAGGACGAGGTTCGTGCTACACCTCTTAGCCACCGAACCACCAAGTGTTGGTCGACACAACGGGGACGTAGCGTGCCGGCAAGCACGTGAACTTCGGGAGAAAAATCGGTGTCTTAATTGTGTTTGATTGGCATTCTCCCGGTGCTTGATTGTTTATATTGGTGATTGGTTCATCCCCTACACGGCGGTATAAATATCTCATTCTATCCTTTGCTTACCGCAAATTAGTGTAATTAGTTTAGTTGCTTACTTTGTCTTGTGTAGCTTAGTTCTAGTGTAACTTGTAGAGACTTAGTTCTTGTGTGCATAGTGATCATAGCAACTAGAATTGTTGGGTAGGTGGCTTGCAAACACCCCTTTAGAGCTAGAGCAAAAAGCTTCGCTTTGTTATTTACTAACTTTTTGCTCTAGTGAGTTTGTAGAATTTTTAAATAGGCTATTCACCCCCCTCTAACCATATTGGGACCTTTCAGAGGACAAAACCTTTTTAAAGGTTTTTTTCCGGATCACAGTCCCAGATTCCCTCGCCGCGGCCATCTGGTTCACCGGTACTACCAAAAAGTCTCATGCTTACGTTACTGTGACTGATATATAAGTATGATCTTGGACTACGAAGACCCAGTCGTGCTTCAAAGCTAAGTCCGGAACGGAAGTTCCTCGGCGGAGTCAAAGCTTAATATAGCTTATAGCCCGGGTTAGTTTCAGTTCGTTACGGGAATAGAAGACTTCCCCCAGTGCCTCGAGATATCACAGTGGGGCTAGAAGAGTACTTTGGCAGTAAGTGCTTTAGTCCGTTTTTCGCGGAAAGGGATGCCGAAATATTCTAAGTAGGGACCCGTCAAGCAAGTTATAGAAGCTCGTGATAATTATTCAACGGCGGCCCGCCCGGATGATCACCCTTTTTCTTTTTTCCAGCTTTTGAGAGAGTAGTAGCTCGCCCGACTAGCTGATAGTCTTTACATTGGATGAGGTGATAGGAAAGAACAGGAATCCACTGCACTTCAATCTTCGTCAACAGATCACTTATATCACTCGTTATTAATCAAAGAGTAGGGTACGATCTCTTAAATCAAGTCTGGAATCAATCAGTCATTGCTATGGGTGTTATGTTCAATAGGCTTATGCTCTCACATCTATATATGTTCTATCGGTAGGGTAGAATATGTTCTATCGGTAGGGTAGGGATAATCCCCCATCTCATTCTAGTATTAGATAACACGTCCCATACAGAATTCTCACAGAAACTACCACAACAATCCTCACGAACATAGTACGGATGAACATTAACGGAGCCAGAAGCTTTTAGAAGCCCGAGCAAAATTTATTGTATAAAAATATTTAACTAGAAAATTATAAAAATCTACTTTGATATAAAGAAAATTTTCTTATGAACTTGATGACGAGCCCGGCCGGCCGCCCGGGGTGGCCGGGCGGTGGCTCCGCCAGTGCGGGTGAACACAGAACCTCACGCTCATAGTAATAGCATTTCCGCTTCAGCTTCCTTACATCCAACTTTTTCTGGATCTAGGCAAGGATCCTTTCTCCTCAGCCTATAGAAAGAAAAGAATCTCAGTTCATTAGATTATGCTTCCTTGCCCGTGTGGAACATGTGTGAGCATTATGTTTTTCCAACAAGTGATCCGACTGGAAGAAGTGTTATATGAGGACTTCGAGATCAAATAGAGAATCTGTCTCTCCTAATTATATAGTTTGCTTGTAATTTGCGAGATGAATCTTTTGAGCCTAGTTAGTTCATGATTGGACAATAATTATCAAATACAAACGAAAGTGCTATAGTGGATAAAGCTAAAAAATTCCGCAAACTAAACAAGGCCTTAGTAGAATCTGTTGGGGTGAGCTGTCTCTCTGTCCTTTAGCTTGGCCCCACATGTCAATTTGAAATGGAGATAACCCAGCTGCTGGTTCAGCCCTCCTACAGCCACTCCACTTCCTGACCATTCTCCCTCTCCCCTCAAAAGAACTCAAGAACAAAGAAGAACTCGAGAGAGGAACAAAGAAAAAGAGAAGAAAAGGAAGAGAAAGAAAAGAAGATCATGGAGTAACCAAGAATCATCATCTCAAGGAGGAAATGCACATAATCACCTCCATCTCCATTCTTGGATGAGCTCAAAAATCCCCTCTCCATTCTTCTTGAAATATCCACTCAAAGCCTAACTCTTGCCTTCTCCATGCATGGATGGAAGATGAAGTTTTCTAGATGCTCCATTACCTCAAGTGTAAACTCAATGTCCTCTCTTCATTAGTCATCTCATGCATCTCTCCAATTTCTCTCTAATAGAATTTCTATATGATTTTTGCAAGAAAATCATGAGAAGGGCTCCAATCCATCCTTCTCACTTGGAAGCAAGGAAGAGCAATACCTAACATGATCTTGGTGGCCCAAGGGTTATCCAAATCTTAGAGATAAGTTTCCATGCCGAAGTTTATGGATTTTTCTCTCTTTTTCTCATGGTTGAATTAATTCCTAATCACTACTTTCATCCCTTGATTAGGAGCTCAAGCTCTAGCTTTCACACTCAACACCTGACCTAAACACTCATAGACAATCTCTACACATGTGTGGAACTTCAAGAAGGCAGATGAGACCGTCGGCTCAACAGATCGGATCCTTTTTTCTCATCTTTCAACTGGAAGAGAAGCTTGGAGAGAGCTGGAGAAGCGGCGTCGAGAAGTCTGCGCGTGTGGACGTAGCAAGTTTTTTTTTTGCAAGCTAGAGATTTTTTTGACAAATGCAAGCTAGAGTTGAAAGGCCAAAACTACAGCAGCAGAGCGGCACACGCACATCTGTCGCAGTCAATTTTTTTTTTTTTTTTTTTGCAAGCTAGAGTTGTTGTTTTTTTTTTGTTTGACAAATGCAAGCTAGAGTTGAAAGGCCAAAAGCCCAAAACTACAGCAGCAAAGCGGCACACGCACATCTGATCGCAGTCAACGGTCAACCCTTGCACAGCAGAGAGCAGACTGGGAGGCAAACAGATCAAGTCAATTCACAGCCGTCCGCGCGATGATCCGACGGCCCAGATCGGTCCTGTCCGATCCCGGAATTCGGTCCCCGTCCGGCGACGAAAGCGCGCAGATGAGATCTTCTTCCCCTCCGGTTTAGGCTAGACCTCGCCGGATGCCGGATCACCGCCCCACCCCACCCACACCCCCCATGCGATGAAGTGCCACTCTGTGTCCGCGCTCTGGTCGCCGTCACCGCCGTCACACCACGTCACCGCCGCCGCCGCAACCCCGGCCGCGCTCTTCACCGGCGCCGCAGACGGCACCGTCCTCCACTGGCCACTGGCGCCCGCCTCAGCTTCCCCATCCCCGCGCCCGTCTTCCCTCCTCTGCGCCCACGCTGCCGCCATCACCTCCCTCTGCCCACTCCCCTCACCGGCCTCCCTTCTCGCCGCCTGCACCGCGGGAGTGCTCTCCCTCTTCTCCACCTCCGCACCCCTCCGCTGCCTCCGCCGCCGCTCCCTCCCGCCCTGGGCCGGCTCACCCTCCCTCGTCGCTCCGCTCCCGTCCATCACCTCCTCCCACCCTCGCGTCGCGATCCTCTGCCACGCCCCTGATGACGGCCACCGTCACGTGTCAGCCCTCGTGGTCGTCGACGCGCGTACCCTCGCCGTCCTCTACACCGTCTTCCATGGGATCCTCTCGGTCGGGACTCCGAGGGCGATCGCGGTTAGTAGCGCCGGTGATGATGCAGTCAGCGTTGTGCTGGCTGACGCGCAGGGTCGCGTGCAGGTGATGCCCGTGGCAGAGGGCGCGGCTGTAGAAGTGGACTCACCCAGGCGTCTCAGCGTGAGCTCGGTGTCCAGCGTCGCGTCTGCGGAGATGGCGGACGGGAGGGTGGAGGCCTTGGCATTGTCTAATGATGGGAAGCATGTGGCTTTAGTGCTGAAGACCAGATGTTTGTTGAAATGCGTCACTGAGGGGGCTGTGCTCGGGGAGGTCTCTCTACTGGGTACATCTCTTTGCAAGGACGAAAACACAGTAGACAAGTTATGCACTGCTGGAGCTTTTTTCCTCAGCGGTGATGAATGGGATGCTCATGTTTCGGATGACGGCGTTGTGGTTAGGAACTTGGTGTTGTGGAGTAGCAATGGTGCTGCCACAATGTACAGGGTTGCTCTTGGTAGCTCATACTTTGAGTCTGAGGTAGTGTGTCAAATTCCTAGCAACTTATCTATGCAAGGAGAGGGACTGGAAATTAAATTTTGCCGGTCAGACCGGCATCTTGTTAGGGTTGAATCTCGCTTTTATATGGTCGCTGGGTCATTGTTGTGGAAACCAACAGTCCTCCATATGGTTCTATTGGGAATCCAGTTAGAACTGAATAAAACAGTGAATACGCAGACCAACCTACCTATGAGTGCCAGAAAAAATTGGCCATTTGGAGAAGGTATGGACCCTACTCCAAGGGCCAGGAAGAATTTAGGCCAGAGCCCTCTCATTCTCAATACAATACCAACCGAGGGTTGGAAGTGATTTCACAGATGTGCTCATCAGAAAGCAGTATGTTAGAAAGGTATGGAAGGACAGTGTCTTCGTCAATGGTACTTTCTGAGGATTCTTATGCTCCATATGCTGTAGTGTATGGTTTCCATAATGGTGACATAGAAGTTATCCGATTTCTGAACTTGTCACCTGCTGCTGCAAAATTTGGTGGTGGAGGGATTTACCCACATATTTCAGAGAGGTTATTTTTGGGGCACAAGAGAGCAATTCTTTGCTTGGCTGCACATTACATGCATGCCCACTCTGACTCTAGAAACTTCCACCGAGCACTCATATCAGGGAGTTTAGATTGTACAGTTCGTGTCTGGGATCTAGATGCTGGCACCCTTCTTTCTGTGATGCATCATCATGTTGGTTCAGTTAAGCAAATCATACTACCACCTCCGTGGACATACCACCCTTGGGATGACTGCTTCCTTTCTGTTGGAGAAGATGGCCTTGTGGCACTTGTTTCACTTCAAACCATGCGTGTTGAGAGGATGTTTCCTGGCCATCCGGGTTATGCATCATTGGTAGCTTGGGAGGGAGTAAAAGGGTACATAGCTTGTTTATGCAAGAATCTCCACTCTTGCAATGATGCAGGTAGCGGATTATATATTTGGGATCTGAAAACTGGTGCTCGAGAACGTGTTATCAATGGCACTGCTTCTCAGTCAGCGTTTGAGCACTTCTGCAGTGGTATATCAAAAAATGCAGTTACTGGCAGCATCTTAGGAGGAACAACTTCAGCATCTTCCTTACTTGTTCCAATTTTTAAAGACACGAGCCACCTTCGGTCTCATGCAGATAAAAGTGGTCATGATATTTCATCTGTGTCAACCAACCTTCACAATGGAAGTACAGTTTCCGTGACTGTAAATGCACCTACAACATATGATTTTAAGGGGAAGACGCCAGCTCCAGATGAAGCTCATGAATTCCATGGAGATAATTCTGGATACAATTCAGGAAAGGCTGTTTCTTCCCACAGTGTTCATAATAAAAAAATAAAGTGCCCAATAAAGTGCTCTTGCCCCTATCCTGGCATTGCAAGTCTGAGATTTGACCTCACGGCAATCATGTCAACACAAGGCATGACAAACATCAATAGTGATAGGCAGTTGAAAGATCATCTCCATAGCGAGAATCCTAAAGAAATATTGCAGCCTGGAACTTCAGATAGTCCTTCTCGTGTTCATGAAATGGATAGCCCCTCTAGAGAGTCACTGGAAGGGCGTTTACTTCGATTTAGCCTCTGTTTTTTGCATTTATGGGATGTTGATTGCGAGCTAGACAAATTGCTTGTAGACGAGATGCAAGTTTGGAAGCCAGAAGGCTGCCATATAGCAACTGGGGTGGTAGGAGACAGAGGCTCATTTACATTGATGTTCCCAGGCAAAGAAGCCACACTTGAGGTAAACTTTTGTGGACAGATCCCATTTCATATCAAAGCACATGTGAAGTCTGATCATGTTGTTTTTGCCTGTTTCAGCTTTGGAAGTCTTCAGCTGAATTTTGTGCCATGAGGTCACTGTCTATAGTGTCTCTTGCTCAACGCATGATTACATTATCTCGTTCTTGTACAAATGCTAGCAGGTATTGGTTCATTTGTTCCTTCTTTCATATTCATATTCATTTTTCTCAAAATTCTAGATTGGCACCCTTTTATTTGGTGTGCTAGAGTTGCAGCAAAATTTGGCAGAACAACCTCAACACTTTTCACCATGACCTGAAATATCGTTGTTTGTAACAAGTTTGGGTAATCTTAACCTATTATGCATTCCAGTTTAGTCTGGAATTTCTAAGTTCTGGCTGTTTACTAACTTCTATAATTTATAGGGTAAATCTCATTTACAACCCTAAGCTATTGTCAAAGTCTGATTTTTTGACCATAGAGCAAAACCATACTATGTGTTAGGTTGTAACTCCTACAACTGAACGGTCAATATATGGGATAATAGTTGTCTTAATAAATTAAGAATATTAGTAACAAAAGCAGGATGCATGCATAAAATGGTGGTGTGGCAGCATTTTAATTTTTCTTATTGTCCACTCCCTTTGATCCAAATTATAAGACGTTTTGGCTTTTCTAGATGCATTTACTATGTATCTAAACATAGTGTATCTGTAAGTGCATAGCAAAAGCTATTTATCTATAAAAGCCAAAACGTCTTATAATTTGGAATAGAGGGAGTGTTAAACATAAGTGTTGTTTCAGGGCAGGGAGCATTTTTTTAGGAAAAAGTCTACATAACCCCCTCAACTATACAGGGTGGACTACTTCACCGCCTGAACTATAAAACCAGATTTTTTACCCCCTGAATTTTCCAAAACCAATCAAATAACCCCCTCGAGCGGTTTTGGACGGTGGTTTTGCTACCGTGATGGTGGTTTTGTCTTTTTATTATTTATTTATTTATTTATTTATTTTCGTTGAATCTTTGAAAAATCATAGTAAATCACAAAAAATCATAAAATAAAAAAAAATCTAATTTTATTGGACTCCACATGAGTAGATCTACACAGTGAACATATAATTTGGTATACTTTAGTACAAATTTTTTTAATGTAGCTTTAGATATAAGCTTAATTAATTGGAATAATTCATAAATCTAAAGTTACAACAAAAATTTTGTACTAAAGCATACCATAACATATAATTTGGTATACTTCAGTACAATTTTTTTACTTGTAGCTTTAGATCTATGCTTAATTAATTGGAATAATTCATAAATCTAAAGGTACAACAAAAATTTTGTACTAAAGCATACCATATTATATGTTCATTGTGTAGATCGACTCATGTGGAGTCTAACAAATTTGATTTTTTATTTTATGATTTTTCTGTGATTTACTATGATTTTTCAAATATTTAGCGGAAATAAATAAAAAAGAAAAGACAAAAACACCGTACAAAACCACTTGACGGGGTTATTTGACCGGTTTTGGAAAGTTCAGGAGTAGAAAATCTGGTTTTATAGTTCAGGGGTGAAGTAGTCCACCCTATATAGGCCTTGTTTAGTTTCTGAACTATTTTGCAAAATTGCAAAATCCCAAACAGAATGTTCAGCACACCAAAATACTGACATTTTGTATTTTGCTTTTGCTGTTTACTTATCAAAATATTTTGCAAAACTGCAAGTCATGCAGCTGCATTAAATGGTTGCCATGCAACCCCATGCACATGCAGCTTGCCGTTAATGCTGCTGTTCCTGTGCTTGGCCACCATGCACAACAAGCATAGATTCAAGTATACACAAAATCACAGGCACTGTTCATGCAAACTTTATTACAACAAAACTGTAATCATCCTATTACAACATTTATTTCCTATTACAACCACATAATGGGCTCAACAATGTTACAGTAAACATCACAGCTCATATATGTCTTCAAACATTCACAGATACTCGCATGAATTCAAAACTGTCGTAAAAAAATACTCACAAACCGCAGCAATCAAATAAACAAACCTGTGAAGAATCACAACACTTTTACGAACCACTTGCCATAGCATAAGCAAGCGAGTCACGGAATGCAGCCATCGGGTTTGGACCATCTTCGACAACCTCAGGAGGTGGCTGATTCTCATATGCTTGTCGCGGCACATAGTTCTCATTATTGTCACACCTATGGAAGTGCTTATCTGGTATGCCACTGCTTCTCATAAAATTATGCAGGGCCATACATGCAACAATGATTTTGGATTGCTTGTGAGGTGCGTATGGAGGGATCTTTTGCAACATGCGCCACTTCATTTTCAAAACTCCAAATGCCCGCTCAATAACATTTCTAAGGCTAGAGCGCGCATAATTGAAGATTTCCTCTTTACCTTGTGGCTCGGGCCCGTCACGGAACTCCTGCAGATGGTACTTGTTGCCTTTGTAAGGAGCTAGGTACCCCTGCTTGTTCGCATATCCCGAGTCCACGAGATAGTATTTCCCTGCATCAACAAACAAGCAGTTAGCCACACTGTCATCAAGTATTACAATCAGTCATGTGTATCAATTAGTTAGTACCTTGAGGTGGATGTGGGAACACAACGCTATATGTTGTTGTCGAGTCATTGAACACTCTCATGTCATGAACAGATCCAGGCCAACCAGCATTCACAAAGGTGAACCTCATGTCGAAGTCACAACAAGCCATAAAATTGTGTGTAGTGATTCCCTTGCGGCACAAGTGCTGAACAAACATGTCATTTGGCACTACACATTGGACATGAGTCCCATCTATGGCCCCTATGCAGTCCTTGAAATGTGGATAAAACCTAGGATTTCTAAGCCTTGGATGCAGTGTTCTAAACTCTGGGTCAACTGGCTTAATGATGTCTGCTGCTAGCTGCACAAGGCTATTCAAGACTCTGTTGAACATTTTTGAGACAGTCCCCAAAGACCTCTCAAATCTGTCCTCAGCTTGCCTAACAGACTGTGGTGCCCCAACCATCCATAAGAACATGCGTAGAGCCTCAAAAGAAGTCGACTTGGTAGTCGATTTCAGACCGTACTTATCACATAAAAGTTCATGCAAGGTAAAGAACATTGTAGGGGTCATTCTAAACATGTTGTGACATGACTTCTCACTGGCCGTCTTAGCATGAACCCATTCAATGCCACTCATTTTAGGAACTCTATAGTCAGCTCTACACATGTACTTGTCAATGTGCATTGCATATTGGTACATACCGAAGATGAACTCATCCTCCTCAGCATCTTCCATCATCTCATCCAGCAACTCATCTTCTTCCTTCTCCAACTGCTGCAGCAACTCCTCCCTTCGTGCATCATACCAAGAAATCTTAGCCTGCCACAATTACAGCACAGAGTAGTCAGCATATGGTACAACACAATCAAGTTTATCAGAATGCCCCAAAAGTAGCATAGTAGCACATACAAATTCATAATGCAACAAAAATTGGTGATCAAACAAATTAGTACATTCAAAGGTCTTTCCAAACAAATCAGAACATAGAGTTCAGAGTTCTTGAAAAGAAAGAAATAAAACCACACACACGTACGCACTACAACATACATCACAACCAAAAGCATCGGCCCTCATCTCCAGCAAAAGGTTCTACACTGTCAGTGGAACTACGGCGCCATTGCTACATGCATTAGATGGAAGGTGTTCTAGGGGTCCACCGGCGGAGGGTTGCTGGCGAGCTTCTGGATGATTCGTATCCTCACTGTCTCACTTGACGAAAGGAACAAATCCATCTGCGCTTCATTCTCTGCCAGAGCAAGGAGTCCGTCCAACAGGGCTGGCGTGTCTCGAGAAATGCCAAGCTCATGCTCAGCAATCCTAGAGCACTCAGCTATTTTCCAGTTCACAGCTGTCCTTGCGGCGTCCTTGTCCTGTGCTTTTTTCTGAAGGGCATTCTTGTGAACCTCCAGCCTCTCTCTAGCAAGCTCCAAATGCGAGTTCATGTGCTGGTTCATGACCCTCGCGTATGTGTTCTTGGTCTTCTTGTTGGGGCTCGTTGCAGTTGTGCTAGTGCTTCCTGTCCTTTTGGTCCCAAGGCTCATAGGGGTAGGGGTGTCCTCGTCATCTGCTCCTTCGTCATCAGATGTAACTTCATGCACTTGAGTTGTTGGACCAGCAGCTGGAACGTACGATGAGGAGCCATCAACTGTGTTCCCGGCAAACATCTCGTCGAGCTGATCTAAGTACGGAGGCAGTCCATTTGACCTAATCTTCATGAACTCGCATTCCTGCAGGCAGTGAAACAGTTAGATATTGTTGGAGATGTACAAGTGAAATGCAATGTATAGTTCATGAGACACATACCGTAGCGTTGTCGTTCCACCACTTGTCTGTAGCTTGGATGAACCCGTCGGCATCTATAATAACTCCAGTGTGCGTACGTGCAAGGCTACAGAACCTCCACAGCTTCTTAAGGGTCCTCTGTTTGCCCTGCAATTGTTCCCTATCGTGCAGCAAACCTGTTGCAGCATAGTACCTACTGCTCAACCCCTTCCAGCCATATTCGTTCATTTGGCCTCTAGGGCAATTGCCGTTTTGCATCTCTAAAACGTAGCAGTCGCAGTACTTTATTAGATTTTCTGTGGTACAATTAGCTTTGCTCTTGTGCACCTAAACCGTGATAGTATGAACAGATGATGAAAACAGAAAGCAGAATGTATAGTAATTCGTATGTATGATATCGTCATTGCAACCCCTAAACAGAAACATGCCCTCTGGGCTATCCGAGAATGAAGTTATCATGAACTGGCCAACACATAACAACCATACCACGAAACCCTAATCACATTGTACACAGAAGTAATGTCCGAAACAAAAATAAACAAAAATAAACAGAAATATCTATAGTACAAACATAAACAAAAATATTTAAAGTAAGCTACTACACATGCAGTTACCAGGTACGCAAGGTGTTGTTTAGAGCAGTAAGTAGTTCACATGTACAAAACATAATTACTGTCAAATAGAAGTAAACTACTTGACATGTTCTAAGCAGGTAGGCAGGGTCTTGTTTACCTTTCCGACAGAAGCTTGTGAGCGGTGCCCGCGTCCTCGGCCGCGAGATGACGTGCGTGTAGATCTAGGGTTGCTGCCCCCGCTAGGCGACAATGGGTCGCCGAAACCTTCCTCTGCTGACCCCATAGGGTCACCAGCTTGCCGAGGCGGCCGGAACAAGGGACGCCGAGATGCCCCCACCGTCGGAGGGCGAACGGGAGGCGGCATAAGATCTCTGCTTCCGCGGAGATGCTCGGCGTAGTGGTCCACGTCCTCGGCCGCCCATTGGTCCCCAGCGTTGATGTGGAGGCCGTCGAACCCTAGGTGCGGGTTGGGGTACGAGCTTGACCCAGCACCGGATCCGAAGCCGCTTGGTCCAGAGCTGGCCCAGAAATCGCGCGTGACGCCGCCGGCCGCAGATCCGCTGTTGTGGGTCCGGTTGAAGGGAGCCTCGTCAGCGTCGAAGCCGCCGCAGCCATGGCCGGCCATGGTTGGCAAGATAAACGCGACGATGGATCTAGAGGGGGGACCTAGGCTGTGTGGAGCAAGGAGGGGAGAGCGTCGCGGCGGAGGGAGAGGAGAGCGTCGCGGCGGCGGAGGGAAGGAACGGGGGAGAGGAGAGCGTCGCGGCGGCGGAGGGAAGGAACGCGAGAGAGGAGAGCGTCGCGGCGGGCGGTGTGCGCTGCGGGTGGGCGAATGCGGAAGGGTTAGGGTTTGACGCGGCGGCCGGGTATAAGTACGACCGCGCCCTGGAATTTTGGGCTGCCAGAGCCGCCGTTTAGGCCTGCGAAATCGGCCCAAAAAATTTCGGGCCCGTTTACTTCCAAAAGGCCAAATTGCAAATTTTTTTGGATTTCGGCCCAAAATTTCGGGAAGTAAACAAGGCCATAGTGGAGGGGGTTATGTAGACTTTTTCCCTTTTTTTTCACATACACTTGTGCTTGTATTTAGGTACCTATCAAGCGTTAAGTATTTTCATGACTATTTATGTTGGTTGGGAGGACCTGAGATGGGTTATTATGAAAGTATTTCGTAACAAAGGCATGGTGCCATTTGTTGTCCTGCAAAACGTTAACTCAAATCTTGAACCTTATAAAGAACCAAAAAAATAAAAAATAAAAATGTAACTAACTTATGAGTAATTTGTTGGCATTGTAAATAACAAGAAATAGGCAGCAAATTCGAGTTTTTAGAATACTCGAACCTGCATTTTGTGGGTGTACATCCACCTCACCTGCTGATGCACAGTTATTACTTTTATAAAGAACAACAAAATCTTGTTCAAGGGTGAAGTGATATACTTCTTTATTTAGTTCAATGGATGAAATGAGATGGAAAAAGTCCTTTAGGGGGTTGGCTGGACTGATGAAATAGTTACATGAGTAAATTGGACATTTCCTTAAAAAACCTAAGTAACTATGATTATTATTTGAGAAAACTTAAGTTAACGATAACCAGTATTTGTATTGTGACATGTCCTAGTCGGTTCTGATCCCATTCTTATGTACGGTTGTTTTCATAATTGTGTCAGTTTTTGGAATGCCTGGTCTCTCAGTATAACTTGAATTCATGCCTGTATTATGCTTGTACTCACTTTTGTCTTGTTTCAGTGCATTAGCAGCATTTTATACAAGGCATTTTGCTGAAAAGGTTCCGGATATAAAACCTCCATCTCTACAGGTTCTATTATATTTATTTCAGATTTCAGATACTATTTGTTGCAATCTTGTGACTCTTTACAACTTCACAACTTCGTTATTATTCTTTATCATATGAAGAAAAGGACACTGGAGACCCTGTTGTCACGTTGGCTTTATGAAATAAAGTTATACCGTATTGATTCTTAGGTTGTAATTGCTTAGTTGATGCTCCAAATATGATAATCTGACTAGTCAATTTAGTATGCTTAGTTGAGTTTGTTTCCAAATCACGACCAAAGTTGTTAGGATTGGGATACTAGATACTAGGTAGTATCGTTTTTCTCCAGCTCCGAGCAGTATTGGATCGTACATCGTAGTATCGAGATCCTATTAGATTTTCTTTTTAAGTTTAATTTAATATCAGTTAAATAAGTAGAACTATATGTAGCCATTCTGTAAGAAAAAGATAGAGTAATAATACTATCATGAGTTCATGGCATAGACATAAAGAGATATTTGTGAAAAGAAAACCGCACACAACAAAGAGATATTATCAAGCAGTATTATTAAGCAGAAAATGCATTATCTGTTTTTCTTTTGAGTAAGCATAACTTGTGGCACCAAGGAAACGTAGATCACAGACGCCACTAACGGTGCTATGGTACCAGGATTGTAGGATTTTGCTAGAGCTCTTCAAGGATGCTTTTATTGTACTGTGGGCCAATCAGGTAGCAGGCTAGAGCTGCTTCAGAACAGAGACAGAGAAGTGGAGGGCAGAGAATGAATGACCTCTCTGGGATAATGCAGATGCTGCTAGCAATTCCAGCGATGTTCTGGATGTTTATCTCTCTCTCTCTCTCTCATACCAAATCTTTGTAGCTGGCCACAAGGATTCCTCACCATCCCTATGTAATGTTGAACAAACAAACAACAAAGGCTGGGATTGTGGGAATGATTGGTTTGCATCTGCTGCTTGGTTCAATTTGAAGACCTAAAGCATTACTCTACAGCTAAGGAAAAAGAAACCCAACAACTAAAGCATAAGAAGCTAAAATGGCTGTGATCAGCCGTACAACTTTACAGCTCTACTTTCTATCTTAAGGGGAATCCTAGATTGGAGCTCCAATAACAGCATAACACACAAGCTTATCTTTCATTTGTCCTCCTAAGCCTTGCCTATGGTCTTCGACTTGATGTGAACCATTCCAATTGAGCTCTCATCTCATGGAACTTTGCCCGTCCAAGAGATTTGGTGAGAATGTCGGCAAGCTGGTCCTTGGTGTTGATGTGACTAGCCTTCACACTCCCGTCCTCATGAAGTGGTACTTGATCCGGATGTGCTTGCTTCTCTCGTGGAAGACGGGGTTCTTGGCCACTGGCCAGTGCCAGAGTAGACTTGCTGAACTCAACTGAACTCGACTGCTTGGTCCTCCTTGCCAAGCAGTTTGCCCAGCAGCCGAGCCAGCTAGAGTGCTTGTGTTGCAGCTGAGGTGGCAGCAATGTACCCAGCTTCACAGCTTGACAGTGCCACCACCCGTTACTTGAGGGACTGCCAGCTCACGAGACAGTTGCCGAGGAAGAACAGCATGCTGCTCGTGCTATTGCTCGTGTCGATGTCACTGGCAAGGCCACTGTCGTAGTAGCCGATGAAATGTGCCGTGCCGGGACGCATTGCATAGTGCAGGCTGAGTGCCCGTGACACAGTGTAGAATCTGCTTGATGGCCTGCTGGTGCTCCATCGTGGCCGTTCCATGAACCGACGTACCCGACGGCAAACGCCAAGTCCGGCCGGGTGTGCGCCAGGTAGCGCAAGCTGCCGATGATGCGCTGGTACTGCATTGCATCGACCTCCTCCACTATGCTGTAGCGGCTCACCTTCAGCTGCTCCTTCATCAGAGTGTGGGCTGGGTATCACCCATTCAAGCCACTGAACTCGATGATGTGCTTGGTGCAGTGAGCTTGATGGAGGGAATTGCCAGAGTCATCGGGCGCACCTTAATGCCAAGGTAGAAACAGAGGAGGCCAAAGGTCACTCATCTAGAAGGTAGCCTTCATTTGAGCCTTGAATGCCTCCACCTCTGCTTCTTTCGCGCCGGTGATGATGAGGTCGTTGATGTAGATGTAGACGCAGACCAACAGGGTGGAGCGACTGCTACCCTGCCGGTGCACAACCGCTTTGTGCGTGCTTTGCTGGAAGCCCATCTCCTTGAGGGTGCTGTCCAGCTTGCATTCCAAGCCCTCGGTGCTTGTCGCAGGCCATAGAGTGACTTCCGCAGTTGCAGCATCTTGCCCTCCTTGCCAGCAATGACGAAGCCAGGGGCTGCCGTACGTACACCTTCTCCTTCAAGTCGTCGTTGAGGAATGCTGATTTCATGTACATGTGGTGGACGCGCCACCCCTCGTCGGCAGCCAACGTGAGGATGCAAATGGACTCAATACGAGCCACGGGTTCGCGAACACAGTTGATCCCTTCCTGCTGCGTGAAACCTTGTGCAACAAACCTTGCCTTGTGCTTGACAAACTCGCCTGCCTCGTTTTTCTTCAGCTTGAACACCCATTTGAGAGTGATCGGGCGGTGGCCATCGGGCATATCTGTTAGAATATAATTATAACAGCCCATATTGGGCTTACGGCCCATTGGCCTTGTACCCCTAGCCTGACTTGTATTAGTACCACTTGTAACTTGTACATGTACTGCAGCCTTCCCAGCTATATATATGAAAGGTCACCCCCCTATTGGGTGTGCGGTGTTTCTCTACATGGTATCAATCTAATCACGATCCTCGCTTCCTCTGCTCGTGCGCCCTGACTCTAGGGCTCGTGCCATCGCACCACACAGCTGCCGCCGCACACTAGCGCCCTCAGCCGCGCCGGTCCGCCGCCCGTTTGCCGCCGTCCCAGCCGCTTGACTTCGTCGCGCCGCCCAAGCCGCGGCCAACCCGGCCGCCCGACTTCGTCGCACCGCCCCAGCCGCCGCCTCTCCTGGCCGTCTGACTTCGTCGCGCCGCCGCCTACCCGCACCCCTGCTCCTCGTGATCAGGCGTGCCAGTCCGTCATGACAGAATCGTCGCAGTCCTCTGCTACCTCCGGCGTCCTCGGGTCGTCCACATCCGGCGCCATGGGAGACGGCGTCGCCCCTGCCTTCTTCGCTGCCTATGCAGCCGTCAACGTGAAGCAACACGTTCTGATCTCCCTCAGCCTCGAGCGTCCCAACTACTTCAAGTGGAAGGCGTTCTTCACCGCCCTCTGCGGCATGTATGGGCTGCTCGGCCACATCGACGGCACGGAGGACGCGTGCCCGACTGACCCCATGTGGTCTCAGCGCGACGCCTGCATCCGTGGCTGGATGTACGGCTCCTGCGACGACACTGTCCTCGACCTTGCCATGGAGCCCGATCAAGACGCGCGCGCTCTGTACATCTCCTTCGAGGCCCTGTTCCAGGTGAACAAGGAGCCTCGGGCGGTCGTCCTCTGGCAGGAGTTCCACAACATGTCCCAGGGTGATCTCTCCGTCGACGCCTACGCGCAACAGATGAAGCACACCACCGATGCACTACGGGAGGTTGGGCATACCATCTCCCCCTCGCAGCTCGTGCTCAATCTCCTGTGCGGCATCAATCCCCGCTTCGCCACCACCGTCGACATCATCGCCAATACGTCGCCGCTTCCCGACTTCAAGTCTGCCACCAACATGCTCCGCGTCAAGGAACTTCGTCTCGGCAGCGAGGGCAAGGAGGTTTCTTCATCAGCGCTTGCCGCTTCTACCAACTCCTCTTGCACCTCGCCTTCCTGCCAGTCCACCTCTTCGGCCTCCAATCGTGGAGGTGGTGGCAAGGGCAAGGGGGCCAAGGGCAAAGGTGGCCGCGGCGGCAACAGCAACGGCAACAACAGCGGCGGTGGGCGCAACCAGCAGCAGCGTGGCGCCCCTTAGGGCGTCTCCGGCGGTCGTCAGGCTCCTCAGCCGGCCGGCCCTTGGGTTTGCTACAACCCTTGGGCCGTCCAGTGGACTCCTCAGGAGTAGCAACAACAGTGGGGTGCACCATCAGCGCCTCCCCCACCGCCTCCGCCTCCGCATCAGGCTCACACTGCTTTCGCGTCGGCCCTAGTTCTCTACGCCCCCGACATACGGATCTTGGGATCAGGCCAGCCTGATTGCCGCCCTCAACCAGATGGCATACGGATCCTGGGATCAGGCCAGCCTGATTGCCGCCCTCAACTAGATGGCGATTCAGGGGTCCAACTCCTGGGTCATGGACAGCGGAGCAACATCCCACATGTCCTCCAACGACGGTATTCTTCTTTCCCGTCTCCCGACGCCACCATCCTCCATCACAGTCGACAACAGGCAATCTATTCCTGTTCTTAGTCGTGGCACATATCTTTTACAAATAGCCGATCGTCCTTTTCATCTTGATCATGTTCTTGTCGCTTCCCAGCTCACCCGTAACCTGCTATCTGTTCGACAGCTTACTCGCGACAATAATTGTTCAATTGAGTTTGACGCCTCTGGTTTTTCGGTTAAGGATCTCAAGACCAAGACGGTTCTCCTTCGGTGCAATAGCAACGGGGACCTCTACACCATTCCACATCACATGCCTCCTCGCTGTCATGTTGCCGTCGTCTCCCCAGAGCTGTGGCACTCCCGCCTTGGTCATCCAGCACCTGCTGTCGTCGCTACTCTAAATAAACTATCAGCTATCCAGTGTAATAAAGCAGCTCGCCACATTTGTCATGCTTGCTAGCTCGGTAAACATGCTAGGCTGCCGTTTGCTAGTTCGGTCTCTAGTACATCAGCACCATTTGAACTTGTTCATTGTGATGTTTGGACCTGTCCAGTTGCGAGTATTTCTGGTTATAAATTTTATCTTGTGTTAGTTGATGATTATACACATTATTGCTGGACGTTCCCTCTTCGCCATAAATCTGAAGTTCATGAACACATTGTTCAGTTTTGCTTATGCTCACACACAATTCAGTTTTCCTCTACGCTGTTTTCCACCGAGTTCCTCAACAATACCACCGCCGCCTTGGCTAGCCGCGACATCCTACTTCGCACCTCGTGCCCCTACACATTTGCTCAGAATGGCAAGGCCAAGCGCATGCTCCGCACTCTAAACAATGGTGTTCGCACGCTTCTGATTTATGCCGCCATGCCTCCATCTTATTGGGTCGAAGCTCTCTACCGCCGTGTTTGTCACAAACCGGCGGCCGTCCTCGTCCAAAAATAACGGTATACCCTATCATCTTCTCCACCACAAGATGCCAGATTACTCCATCCTTCGGGTTTTTGGCTGCTTATGCTACCCCAACCTTAGTGCCAAGACTCATCACAAACTATCTCCTCGCTCCACGACGTGTGTCTTCCTCGGTTACCCTCCTCAGAAGGGCTACCGGTGTCTTGACCTCTCCAGTCGCAAGATCATTATCTCGCAACACGTCGTTTTTGATGAGACTCACTTTCCGTTTGCGGCCTCAAAGCCTCAACCAGATTCTTTTGATTTTCTGTTACAGGACTTACTTCCGGCGCCTGCTCCGTCCACCTTGGGCGTTGAGCAAACGCGGGCCTTGGAGGATGCTGACGACCCCGTCGGGCTTGACCCTGCCATCCTGGGGCACGGCGCTGCCCAGCGGCTGCCCCAGGCGTCACGGCAGGCCACCGCTCTAGCACCACCTCCACCAGCAGGCGCCGTCGCCTCTGCTCCGCACTAGGAGCCTCGGCAGGTTGCGGCTCCAGCGCCTCCTCCGCCAGCCGGCCCTGTCCGGCACCGGTTCGGCATCCACTACAGTCGTCGTCAGCCGACTCCGGCTCCATCGCCGTCGCCGAAGGGACCTACGGCTCCAGCACCACAGGCAGTGGCGCCTCCGGCCCCAGCACCGCCTTTGGCTCCAGAGCCTCCTGTGCGGGCGATTCGTTCCCAGACGGGTTCCCTGCCACCGCCCGTGCAGTGGTATGGCTTCACCGCGGCGGCCTCCGGCCTGGCTTCTCCGTTGCCAGGCAACACACGTGCCGCACTCGCCGATGCAAATTGGCGCGCGGCCATGGCTGAAGAATACAAGGTGCTCATGGACAATGGCACCTGGTGTCTCGTTCCTCGACCGCCTCGCGTCAACGTCATCACCGGCAAGTGGGTCTTCAAGCACAAGTATCACGCTGACGGCTCTCTGGCTCGACATAAAGCCAGATGGGTCGTTCGTGGGTTCTCGCAGCGGTACGGCATCGTCTACGACGAAACGTTCAGCCCGGTTGTCAAGCCGGCCACCATCCGGATCGTCCTCAGCATCGCCGCTGCACATGGAGCTGGCCCGACCCTTCTACCTCGCTGCTCGTTGTGACGATGAGGCTTGGCGCTGGCATGAGTGTTTTGGACACCCACTTTGAGGCGCTGCAGAAGCTAGGGTGCCCTGCGCCGACCACGGTGACCGTGACATCGATGGGTGATGGGAGACGTGGCAGTGCCTGTGTGGGCTCCGTGACACACGGGCGTGTTCCTCATTTTGTCCTCAGGGAGCAGAGCAACGGTCGCTGCAGCCTCGGCGACAGCCATCGCCTCTCTGGCCGTCTCGGCTGCCTCCGCCGCCGCCGCTTCTGCTGCAGCGATGTGTGCCTCAGCCTTAGCGGCGGCCACAACCCTGCACTGGCTCGACAAGGTGGGCATCCCAGGTGATACTCTGGCTCCTGATACCAAATGTTAGACAAACAGACAACAAAGGCTGGGATTGTGGGAATGATTGGCGGTGCTATTGCATCTGCTGCTTGGTTCAATTTAAAGACCTAATGCATTACTTTACAGCTAAGGGAAAAACAAATCCAACAACTAAAGCATATGAAGCTAAAATGGCTGTGATAAGCCCTACAACTTTGCAGCTCTAGTTTTATCTTAAGGGAATCCTAGATTGGAGCTCCAATAACAGCATAAAACACAAGCTTATCTTTCATGTAATCCAGTGATAGTTTTACAGCTTGTGCAGTGGATCGCACAAAATCAAATATGTATCACGACTCTAAAGATTCTACAAATGTACCACGATACCACCGTACGATACTATGACACCTATCGCTATTCTGACCTTGGTCATGATTGTCTAGGACTAAACCTTATTACACTTATTTAATTTTTATACTAAGAAATTATGAAAACCTTTAGGGGTGTAAATTTTTCCTACAACTATTTATTCTCCACATATTTCATATTTGTAATAATGTTTTGAGGATACATCCTTTAATGTAAAATATGTGTTTTGGTTTTATTTCAAATTGGATAGCAGGTAATTATAATAAAATTTGAATTTTAAATTAAATGATATTTTCATTTAGATTTAGTACTTGGTTTGTGTCAATGTTAATATGTTAGCACAGCTGTGTACTTGTAAATAGAAGGTTTTAAGAGGGGAACTAACTGGTAAATGTCTTGCAGCTTCTGGTGAGCTTTTGGCAACACCCTTCGGAACATGTGCGAATGGCTGCACGTTCCTTGTTCCATTGTGCAGCTCCCCGTTCTATTCCACAACCACTACGAATAAACAAAAATAAAGTGGCTGATGTCCCTTTGTCTTCATCAGATAATATGAATGATCTTATCTCTGCTGTGCAGAGTGCCTCTATATCCAATTATGGAGAGTTGAAGGCAGATGATCAAAATGTTGATAAAGATGATAGTGACACTGCTAATATGATCTTATGGTTGGAATCATTTGAAAATCAGGAATGGTTATCATGGATAGGAGGCACAAGCCAGGACGCAGTGGCATCAAATATCATAGTTGCAGCTGCTTTGGTTGTTTGGTATCCAAGTGTTGTGAAAGCTAAACTTTCAAGTTTAGTGGTTAGTCAACTAATCAAGTTAGTTATGTCGATGAATGATCGATATAGTTCAACTGCAGCTGAACTTCTAGCAGAGGGAATGGAAAACACTTGGAAAGCATGCTTGGGTGCTGAGATCACTCATTTTATGAGTGATATCCTTTTCCAAATTGAGTGCCTAAGCACTGCACCTTCAAGCAATGCCATCAATAAAACTGCAGTGGCCGTTACAATGCGGGAGGCATTGGTTGGCACACTTTTACCAAGCTTGGCTATGGCTGATGTAACAGGATTTTTTGGTGTAATAGAGAGCCAAATTTGGGCTACTTCGTCTGATTCACCTGTTCATGTCGCTTCACTTAAAACTATTATCCGTGTGGTTCGAGGTGCACCGAAGTCCTTGGCCCCCTATCTCGACAAGGTTAGAAATGTTTGTACCTATTCGTGATTGTTGTAACTTTTGAGAGAATTACTGTAGTCAATGTCATCAAAGCTCGGAGGGCTCTCCAATTTGTATTGCAAACCTTTTCTCTCAGAAGTCCTAAACCCTGAACAATGACACTTGAAAGCTTCTCTGCACAATGCAAAAACTCTTTTCTCACTACTAGAAACTATGATGTCTATTATTTTATCTGAAGAACGTTTTATGGAACATGATCATCAATGCATCTCTATCTTTCAATTTCTTACTCAAAATGTGTAAATCATTTCTTTATTGGTAAGTACTATAATTCATTGTGTTGTTTTTCTTTTGTCTTATTGTTAAATATGTTATATGTAAATGATACTAACTTCTGTTATAACCTGTGTATGTCAGGAACTTATAAACTTTTGAATCCTAGTCTTAGAAATGGGTTGTTCTTGACCTTATTCTTATGTGTTTGGATAAACAAGGTTATGTTTCATCCAACTTTGAATAGCTATTGTATAAGTAAAAGAAACGTTAAGAAGGTTTAAGTACATTTGTTTTGCAGGCTTACTTTAGCTTTCACAAATTATCCTCTTGCAAACCATTTTTCATAATGATTCCTTTAGAGTATTGATTTAGTGAAAACACTCTTTTATGTACTTTTCTGTCGTACTTATAGTTGAATAATTGTGCAGGCAATCAGCTACATTCTGCACACTATGGATCCAAGCAATCTAATAATGCGAAAAGCTTGTATTATTAGTTCAATGATGGCTCTAAGAGAAATGGCACGTGTATTTCCGATGGTTGCTCTCAATGAGTCAATGACAAGATTAGCTGTTGGTGATGCTATTGGAGAGATTCATGATGCCACAATTCGAGTCTATGACATAGAAAGGTACATAGGCTTTCAAGTTACTAAAACATACTTTTCCTTATGCATCTTCGCTTTCTCTAAATGTGCCTCTATTCAACCAAATGATTACCAGTTTACCACATCCTGTAGGCCTCCAGAAAATAATACAAATGTTTTCTCTCCTGTTAATTTGTCGTCACATGAGCCATCTAAATATCAGATTGCCCTTTTGGCCTGCTGACTTTACAAGAAAGGACAAATTTGGCTGTACCCCCTTTGTTTTCTTTCTCCTATAGAAACTTAAAGTGTGTTAAAGGGCCACTATAGGAAAATCTGAATGTTTTTAATTTTTTTTTTGCATCAGGCCTAATGTATCTGACAGGTTGTGAATCTGTCCAATGTTTGGTAGCACTGAGATATTCTCTCGTTCGATGTTGAACTGATATGCTACATCTGTAGTTTAATCCCTGTGACATGCTTACATGCTTTGAGCCTTCATTTGACCTGTAAAAATAAAAATTTATATGAACTCGTGAAATATCCTCAACGGTTATGGCCATTTAAAATGTCTGACCTGCCATTTCATATGATTCAGTCATTTTTTTTATCCTTTTAATAGGGGGCTTATGTGCCTCACACCAGGTTCTTTTTTCTTTTGTGCCCCTGGATTCTCTTTATATTTATTTTGACTTATGGCAATAGATTTTTCTGAAATTCATTGGTAGTATTTAGTTCATTGTTTTCTTGAGAACACTAAGAGACTAAACTATTTTAGTATCTTTAAGATAACTCTAGGAGAACAAAATTGAAATATATAATTTTTTAGTTCATTGAACTCCACATATTTTGTTTCAAGCCCAGGAAAAGGAGGATTGGTGATAGGCTTAGTGACCAACGTAAACAGTCATCTATTCTTATGGAAATGTAACCCAAAAGAAAATCATTGGGGCAGAATGTTGGCTGCCGGCCTCGCTGCACAGATGAGCAGCAGCTCACAGCTGAGGCACAAGAGGGAGTTGAGAACACATGCACAAGTGAATGGGGCTGCTGATCTGATCGCTGCAGCTAGCCACTTCCTTCATATAGAAGCTAAAACATACAAAAGTCAACAGAGGGCCATGCTACCCACTATTTGGCACTATAGCTATATTACCTACTATATGACACCAGGAAAGGGGAGGGAGCAGTCACTATTACAATGCTCCTATGACAAGGACAGATATGAGCAGCAGATTATTCAACACAGAACCTTCTTTGGTAACTCTTGTTGGTTTTTGATCTCTAGCCTACTCCAACTTGCTTGGGAGGCAAGTGATAAGGTGTTTGTGGTTTGATGGAGTGGAGAGGCAGGGTAGGCACTGAGCTTCGCAAAGGGCTCAACACTTTGGTCATACAAGCAGAGAAACAACTTCATATTTGATAGAGGCTGGCCTTCTTTGTCTTCTTGAAAAAAACTCTTCTGTGAAGAGGCCAAACTTCAAGCTTTTAGAATGAGAGATGACCAACGTGCAGCTTTTCTCCTCTGTTTAGATCTTCTCTCTTAGACCTCCCTGGCTTTGAGCCTGCGGTTCCCTTCCTGCTGTGGTGGCTACCTCAGCCCTCCAGCTGGTTGGTTTGTTGTAGATTCGCTCTCTTTGTACAGATTTGTGTTTATTTTTTAAAAAAACTAAATAAAATACTTCAGTGGGGGCCTCCCCTGCTGTATGTCCCGTTCAAAAAACACTTTGGTCATTTTTGGTGTTTGGATGCTCTGGAACTGGAAACAAAGAAATGAGATTGATTTCAGGAACAGCTCCCCTTCTGTGCGATGGCTATTGCAGATACTAGCAGAGGAGATGCATCAGTAGTGTTTTGCTGGCGCCAAGGACTGATGTTCCTTGAAGCTAGTAGTGTTAGAATAGGCGCCCTATGGTCTGGCCATGGGCCTGGCACCCTAGCCTATTTGGCTTGGCTGCTCAATGTTATAGTAAATAGAAATAGTACCACATTGTCTAACCACATGGGGTGTTAGTCCTATGTATCCTACAATGTTTTCAAGTCGGCTGGTCGAACCTGGTCGACCTGGGACCGACCAGACGATTAATCTCATCCATCTGGTCATACATATACCTATATATATACCTCTCTATATATATACTATATCATACAATAAAGGAAGCATCAAGGCTGTATTAGTGTTTAGCTGGTGACTTATGTATGTGAGTTGTTTTCCTCTCTTTTCTTGCACTGTCCAGAGGTCCATATTCATGTCCCAAACTCCATTTCTTTGCTGAGTTGCTGCTGGAAGCCTGGAATACCAGAATTAGCAAGCAGCAACACTAATGCAGTCTTGATCTTGACACACCTTAACAGCAGGACTGCTGCAATAGCAAATAACTAACATTTAGCAGACCATAGCAGTATGTCCTGGTTAAACAGGCCCAAAAACAGAGTAACCAAACTGGTCGTCCATATCCTGGTCGGACGACTAATCGCGATTAGTCATCGATTAATCGGACGACCAACTTTCTGGTCGAGCTGGTCGAGTCAGACCTCCTAATCGAACACTTGGGACCAATCAGGACGACTAATCGCGATTAATCGGACGACATGAAAACACTGGTATCCTATATAATCAGTCTATGAGGCCCAATGCAATACATCAATCGATCCCGAGACCTATTCCCTCTCACATGGTATCAGCCGCCTTTTGATCCTTCTCTCCGCTGCCCTACCCGCGCGCGGGCCAGGCCCTCGCGACACACTCCCGCGCGCAGCCTTCCCAAGCATGCCCTCAACCCTCTCGTGCGCCGGCCCTCCCCGTGCAGCGCCGCCAGCCCAGCCATGGCACCAGGCCCTCGCGACGTACTCCCGCGCGCAGCGACGAAGCCAGCAGTGGCAGGGGCGGAGCCAGGATTTGAACATAGGGGGGGCCGGCGTGCAAACAAAGAACAGTTATGTGTGTAAAAATATTACATGGCAAAGATGTACATAGCGCCAAAATAAACGTATGCGTTGCAGTCGGAAAAAACAGAAAAACTAGAAAAATAAAGAGAAATTTAATTAGTCTCAAGCCTCTAACTTTCACCTGATCAATCTATTTCTTTGGCCAGGAAAAGAACCACAATAAAAACAACTAGTTAAATGGGGCTAGTACTATATCCTAATATCAAATGGCAAACAATCAGTTACATATTGTTTAGCCTTAGACAAGACGATCATTTAAATGGGTAAAATGATCATTTAAATAGAAGGTTACACAGAAACACCATTCCACTGTTAGTGTTTAAAAGTTGAGTACATGGGCTAAATGGCCGTTTAGACTTTAGATGAATAATGATAGAAACATAGGAGATAAGAGAGATAATAGAAAGACTAATGCTAAATAATATAGATCCTATTGTTGGAGATCAATTCAGAAGGATTAAACAAAGTAAACACTGATTTTCAATTAACTAGCTAATTAGAGTGTGTGGTAGGGGACAAACTAATGTTTGATAGACAATAATAAAAATAAAAGATATGAAGAAAATATTAGAAAGATCTAGATTTTATATGTAAAGAAACTATTAGAGACTAATGTGAAATAAGAATAATAATCTTAGTACATATAATATCCTTAACTAACTAATTAGACAATTAAGCATCTAATTACAGGGTGTATTAAGGGATTTATGGGAAGGTTGGGGGGTGCCAGGCCCCCCTCAGCCCCCCCTTCCCTCCGCCACTGAGCAGTGGGGCTAGGGGGGCTCCAGCCCCCCTACCGCTGCTGGCCCAATGGAATCCCTAGTGCCCTCCTTCTAATTTTAGACACAAATTTATAAGGTAGGGTGGGCTGAAAACTTTATTTTTTAGATATATTTTGTGAATTTCATTATTAATGTATATTTACGAGGGGTAATAGTAGAGCTAAGTCGATGTAGAACTTTTGTTCAGCCCCCCCTAAATTTTTTTCTAGCTTCGTCGCTGCCCGCGCGCAGCCTTCCCAAGCGTGCCCTCCACCCTCTCACACGCCAGCCCTCCCCGTGCAGCGCCAGCCCAGCCATGGCATCCACTCCACCAACCTCTTAGTCGGATGCCACCGATGCCTCCTCTGCTGGGGCTGCCGTCCAGGCTGATGCAGTTGCCAGCGCCTCGCCCAGGAGAAGGCCAACGCGGCGCCGCTGCTCAGCGTGCTGAGCGGGCACTCCAGGAGGCTCGCGATGCTGCTCTGGCATGCGCCGTCCAGGCCGGAGACGAAGCCAAGGCCGCAGCCACGGAGCGTGACGCCGCTGCACAGCGCGCCAGCGATGCCCTGGCACGGGCTGCCAAGGAGTGTGCGGCTGCTGCTGTCGCCATCGCGCCGGAGTCTTTTGGTGCGCCATCTGGAGGTGCGCCGGTGCCTGATCTGCATGCAGCCATGCTTCACCACGAAGCTATGGTTCTCCTCGAACTCCACTCTCAGGCCGTTGCGGTCAGCAACATCCGGAACCACTCGCTGGTCAGGCTCCTCTCCACTGTGGCATCAGCGTCTTGGGCACCCTGGTCATGAGACCGTGTCATAGCTCGCGTCTAGTGTTTCATTTCCTATTCAGGACTGTTCAGGTTTATGTCATGCTTGTCAACTAGGGCGCCATGTTCGTTTGCCCTTTCCTGTGTCCACCTCTCATGCATCTAGCAAGTTTGATCTCATTCATTGTGATTTATGGACATCTCTGGTTGTTAGCATTTCAGGTTATAAATACTATTTGGTCATACTTGATGATTGTGTTACTAATCTGAGTAATTTGAGAAGATGATAACTCCATTAGTGGAGATAACTATATATAGAGAGCCTCATGGGCCATATGGGCCTATATTAGATGGGCCTTCATATACTTAACACCCCCCTTCAAACTCAAGGTGGAATTGGAGGATCTGAAACATTGAGTTTGAGCAAGTGAAGCCGGTGCTGCTCTCGATTCTATGCTTTAGTGAAGAAATCAGCCAATTGCAGCTCAGAAGACACATACTGTTCTGATGACAATGAGACCGAGTAAAGAAGGCATCAACTCCAATATGTTTAGTAAGTTCATGCTTCACAGGATCATTAGCAATTTGTATAGCTCCTGTATTGTCACAGAGAAGAGGTGTGGCGATATCACAAGAAATCCCAAAATCAGCCAACAACCATCGAAGCCATACAATCTCTGAAGTAGTAGTGGCAAGTGCTCGAAGTTCTGCCTCTGTACTAGAGCGAGATACAGCTGCCTGCTTCTTGGACTTCCATGCAATAGGAGATGAGCCAAGAAGAATACAATATCCTGTAATGGAACGACGATCCGTTGGGTCACTCGCCCAAGTGGAGTCCGAGTAAGCATGGAGCTGAAGCGGACTATTACAGGCATAGAATAAACACCGAGATGATGTCCCCCTTAAGTACCGTAGCACACGAAGTAAATGCCCAAAATGAACAGAAGTGGGAGCACTCACAAACTGACTTAGAATATGGACTGCATGAGCAATATCCGGTCTGGTAACAGTCAGATAAACAAGGCTACCCACAAGATGTCTATATCTAGAGGGGTCCGGAAGAGGTGTACCATCAGTAGGACGAAGTTGCAAGTGAAGATCCATCGGTGTAGCAGTTGTCCGATTGTCAGTGATACCAGAACGAGCAATAAGATCTTGTATGTACTTGGTCTGAGAAATATAGTATCCATTGGCACACTGCTTAAACCTCAATGCCTAAGAAATAGCTGAGAGGACCTAAATCGGACATTTGAAAGTGCTCACCAAGCTGCTGTTTCACAAGAGAAATGTTTTCCACATCATCACCCGTAATCAATATATCATCAACATATAGAAGAAGCAATGTACGACCACGAGGTGAGATATGAATAAATAGAGCAGGGTCATGATCACTAGGTGTGAAACCAGCTGTCTTTATCACTGATACAAAACGTTCAAACCAAGCACGAGGTGCCTGTTTAAGACCATATAAAGCACGGCGAAGTCGACAAACAAAACCTGGAGGAGCATCAACACCTGGAGGTGGTTGCATATAAACTTCTTCATTCAAATCACCATGAAGAAAAGCGTTCTTAACATCCATCTGAGATATGGCCCAAGAAGATGAAGCAGCCACTGCGAGTAAAGTACGGACAATGGTCATGTGAGCAACAGGGGCAAATGTCTCGTCATAATCAAGTCCTGGAGTTTGCTGAAACCCGCGTGCAACAAGACGGGCTTTATATCTCTCAATAGAACCATCGGACTTGGTTTTAATCTTAAAAACCCACTTACTGGTGATCGGTACGACATGTGAAGGTAGTGGAACAAGTTCCCAAGTGCCTTGAAGATCAAGAGCAGCAAGCTCCTCAGACATAGCAAGCTGCCATTCCGGAATACAAGATGCTTCCTGATAAGTGGATGGCTCATCAACAATAGCACTCGCACGAGGAAATCCCAACTTGTCAGGAGGCACAATAGTAGCACGATTTCGTAGATTATATCGTGGATCAACCTGTGTCTCATCAGAAATAGCACACGGCTCATCAGAATTAGTAAAATCAGCAACACTAGGAGCATCAGGACTGGCCGAGGAGGTGGGAATAGGATTTTTAGGACGGCGAGAATAGGTCTTGATGATGGGTGGATGACGTGGTGGTGACGCAGGAAGGATGGATGGCTGATTATCAACAAGAGGTGGTGGAGGAGGTGATGATGGTGGTGGAGGTGAATCAAGAATGTCTAGAGATAAAGGAATATGAATGAGTGGACTGGGAGGGGACACACATTGTGGACTGGCATCATCACAGACTGAAGTAGGAGGAAGGGACATAAAAGAGGTGGACTCTGTAGGAACATATGATGACTTGGTAGAAGAGCTATAAAAGAAAGGATGATCCTCAACAAAGGTGACATCACGGGAGATACGTATACGACGAGAAGAGGGATCATAGCAACGATAACCCTTATGCTCAGGACTGTATCCTAGGAAAACACACTCAACTGACTGAGCAGTCAACTTTGTTCGCTCACGAGGGGCAAGCAAAACATAGCATAGACATCCAAAAACTCAAAGATGGTCATAGCGAGGAGGAGTCCCGAAAAGAACCTCACCAGGACACTTACCAGACAATTTGGACGATGGTTGTCTATTAATAAGATACACAGACGTTGAAACAGCCTCTCCCCAAAAGTGTGAAGGAACAAAAGAAGCAATCAAAAGTGTGCGAGCTGTTTCTATCAGATGACGGTGTTTGCGTTCAGCAACCCCGTTTTGAGCATGGGCACCAGGACAAGAAAGCTGAGCGAGAGTACCCTCAGAGTCCAAAAACTGGCGAAAGGCAATGGATAAATGCTCTCCACCAGAATCAGAACGAAAAACTCGAATCGGGGTAGAAAACTGAGTGTGTACCATGCGAGCAAATGTTTGGTAAACAGAGCACAACTGAGACCGATGCTTCATAAAGTAAATCCAAGTATATCGAGAATGATCATCAATAAAAATAACATAATATTTATGACCACCCTTTGTAGCAAAAGGTGCAGGACCCCATACATCAGAATGAATAAGATCAAAAGGTTTAGCAGCATGGGAATCACTAATAGAATATGAGAGTTGTATCTGTTTCCCAAGCTTACAACCTTTACAATGGAAACTGGACTCGATGGATGTGGGACCTAAACAACCTTTATTTATTAAATTAGACAAACGAGACCCACATAAATGACCAAGACGGTGATGCCACTTGGCGAAGGACGAAGTAGATGGCGATGATGAAGAAACGGCTGATGACACATGAGCGGAGATATGAGGAAGACGCAAGGTGTCGAGGACATAGAGGCTAGGTGAGCCACTACGGCGATGGCCAGTCCCAAGTACAGTCCCGGTTCGACGATCCTGAATAAAGCAAGATGAGTCATCAAATCCAACAAAACAGTTATGGTCAGCAAGTTGACCAACAGAAAGGAGGTTCATAGACAATTGAGGTACAAAAGACACATCAGGAACAGAAAAATAAGAATTGGAAAGAGAGCCCTGATGTGTGATATGACAGGATGTTCCATCGGCTGTCTGAATAGAAGCACCATCGGCAACAGGCTTGCAAGCAACAAGCTGAGACTGATCAGATGTGACATGGAAAGAAGCCCCGGAATCAAGTACCCAAGACGAAGAGGAAGACCCAGCAGCAGCAGCAACTGACACAGAGCCTCTAGGAGTGGAAACTGTACCACGACCCCTAGTGGTGCGAGCAGCGCGACGAGCACGAAATTCAGCCAATTTCTCTGGATGATGCAGGAAACAATTTTCTGGAGTGTGACCAGTTTTACCACAATGCGGACAAGGCTCCAGAGAGACACTCTTTGGTGTACTGAACTTCTTAGCAGCCAACACACTGTGAGACACTTGCATGGAAGAGTTCAGAGACCGGAGACGCGTCTCTTCAGCAAGCAAATCTGATAGTGCCTTTGTCATGGTTAGAGTAGAAGAATCATGAAGCAACCGAGTACGTATGGAATCAAATTCTGCTTTAACACCCATGACAAAACGATAAGTAAGGAACTTGTCAATAAATTTGTGGGCTGGACAATCAGCAGCTGTACACGCAGGCACCATAGAGGTCAAGGATCCCATCAGACGACCAAAAGCTGAGTAGTACTCATCAATAGACATGTCTTGCTGCTCGATAACATGGGTTTGCTGCATGAGGGTGTGCAAAAGAGCACCACTGTCCTGAACATAGCGACCCTTCAAGCATGACCAGATAGCCTCGGCTGTTTGGCACTTGGACAGACTCATAATCATGGATTGCTTAGTGCTGTTGACCATGGCAGCCATCACCTTGCCATCATTGATCTGCCAAGTTTTGACATCAGCAGCATTACTCTGATCTTGCTGAAGCACAGGAGGATCATCAGTGAGATGAAAAAGGAGGCCATGACCCCTCAAAGCAGTTTCCACACAAAATGCCCATTCTGGGTAATTCTGACCATCAAGAGTAATGTTGATAACAATGGTGTTGAGCTGTGACATGACTGGGAACTTCTAGCAGACCAATAAGGAGAAGAGAAAATTTGTTACCACTGTGACTGGATGCTGCCTGAGATGATCACTATGGAAGCAGAGGATGAAGTCGGTTGCAGTACTGAGTCCACGGGCAAGAGGCACGTTTCCAAGCGGACAGCAGGAAGTCGGGCGGCAGATGGCCGCTTGTGCGCGCGTGAAGACAGGCGCGCGTGCCACGCACGTGCAGGTCGGACGAGATCCGCGTGTCGACGAAGTCCGCACGTGAAGACCCGCTGCCCCTCGCGTCCGTCCGCGCGCCGCGGGTGAGATGACGCGGCCCCGCGCGTGAAGACCCAGACGCGAGTCGACGAAGTCCGAGCGTGAAGACCCGCTGCCCTCGCGTCCGTCCGCAGGTGAGATGACGCGGCCCCGCGCGTGAAGACCCAGACGTGGCCCCGCGTATGAAGAAGATGCAGATGACGCAGCGCGACGGCGACGAGCCGCCTGCTGGAAAACAGAGGAGCCGCCCGCTGGAAAACAGAGGAACCCCAACGCGAAGGGCGTGCGGCCACCAGAGAAAAAAAATGGATCTTGGGTGATTAGGGATCAGATTAGCCCTAATTCGACCCTAAACCTTGCTTTGTTACCATGTTACTAACCTGAGTAATTTGAGAAGATGATAACTCCATTAGTGGAGATAACTATATATAGAGAGCCTCATGGGCCATATGGGCCTATATTAGATGGGCCTTCATATACTTAACAGATTGCACTCATTATTTGTGGACCTTTCCATTACGACTTAAATCTGACACTTTTAGCAAGCTTGCTCACTTCATCACCCACGCCTCCACTCAATTTGGCGCCCGCGTCAAAGCTGTCCAGTGCGACAATGGGAGAGTTTGACAACTCCAGCACCCGACAATTCTTCCTCACCCAGGGCATTCACCTTCGCATTCCTACCCTTACACCTCGCCTCAAAACGCTAAAGCTGAACGCATTATTCGCTCTATCAATAATGTTGTTCGCTCCCTGCTCTTTCAGGCATCCATGCCTCCCTCCTATTGGGTGGAGGCTCTTTCCACGGCGACTGTTCTTCTCAACATATTGCCCACCAAGACTCTAGAGTGCTCCACGCCTCACCTTGCCTTGTTCGACAAGCCACCCACATATGATCATCTACGAGTCTTCGGTTGCAAATGTTATCCCAACACGCCCGCCACTGCTCCTCATAAACTTGCCCCCAGGTCTGTCCATTGTGTTTTTCTAGGCTATTCCGCTCACCACAAAGGGTACCACTACCTTGACCTATCATCTAATAGAGTCATCATCTCCCGACACATTATCTTTGATGAAACGGCCTAACCTTTCGCTGAGCACCATAGTCCTAGTACTCCTGTAGACCTCAAGTTCCTTGCTGATGACACTACTGATGTCCTGCCCGCTCCTATTGGACCGTTGCACAAGTTTTTGCCTGCAGGAACTCCACCTAGTGCCTCCGACACCACCAGTGCCCCTGTCGGTCCCTCTGTGGCCGTGCCTAGGGCGCCCCTGGAGCTTCCAGAAGATGCTGATGATCCTCTGACGCCCGCGCTCTACATCCCCATGCGCTGCGAGCATCGGGGACTCCCATCGCGCCACGCACAACTCTCAGGAGCCCCACTTCCGCGCCACGTGTGGCCATGGAGCTGACTGGCGCACACAGCGACGCCTCTCCACGTCTGTCGTACGTCCCGCCCGCGCTACGGGCCAACTTGACGTCCACGGGCTCCCCCGCGCCTCCTTAGGCACCCTGCGGGCCTCCATCGGGGTTTCCACCTCTTCGCCCGGCTCGCAACTTCACGTACCACTACTCGCGTCGACCGCGGCCACCATCGGCTGCTCTTGCACTGGCCGCCCTGACTGCTCCTGCACCAGCCGCCCCCGTTGCTCCTTCACTGTCTCCTACGGAAGCCGCCCCGCTGCCCAAGGGCGCGGTTCTTGTTCCACCTGTGGCCAACCAGCACTCTATGGGCACCTGTTCGAAGAGCGGCTTCTGGATGCCCGCCGCCTACTATACTGTGCCTCTCTCTCCGGTGCCGAAGACCTTCTGAAGCACTCTTGCTGACCCCAATTGGCGAGCAGCTATGGAAGAACACAGTGCTCTCCTCCAGAACCACACTTGGGATCTTGTGCCCCGTCCGCCTCGGCCTATGTTGTCACTGGGAAGTGGATCTTCAAGCACAAACTATAGTCTGATGGCTCCCTCGAGCGGTACAAGGCACAGTTGGGTCCTCTGTGGTTTCACCCAGCGACCTGGTGTGGACTTTGATGAGACCTTCAGTCTGGTGGTGAAGCCCGCTACTATCCGCACAGTGCTCTCCTTGGCGCTCTCTCACCGCTGGCCTATTCATCAACTTGACGTGAAGAACACCTTTCTTCATGGCAATCCCAGTGAGACGATGTATTGCCAGCAGCCATCCGGGTTTGAAAATCCAGCTCATCCGGATTTTGTCTGCCTCTTGAAGAAATCGCTCTATGGCCTGAAGCATGCTCCTTGTGCTTGGTACAGCCGGATCTTCTCCAGCGGATCATCTCAGCACTGCAGTGAGAATTCGCCGTGAAAGACCTTGGTGAACTACATCACTTCCTCGGCATGCATGTTCAGCGAAGTGGTGATGGACTTCTACTCATAGCGACAGTACATGCTAGATATTTTAGATCACGCCGGAATGGCCAAGTGCAAGCCATGCTCTACTCCTGTTGACACCAATCCTAAGGTTGCTGTAGCTGAGGGGGCCCTATGTCTGATGCTATAGATTTCCGCAGTCTTGCCAGTGCTCTTCAGTATTTGACCTTCACCCGCCCAGAATTGTGTATGCTGTTCAACAGGTCTGCCTTCATATGCACGACCCCCGGGAGCCTCACCTTGCTGCCCTGAAGCGGATTCTTCGCTATATTCGAGGCACTCTTCACCTTGGTCTCCTGCTGCGACCGTCTACTTCGACTGATCTTGTCGTCTACACCGACGCTGATTGGGCTGGTTGTCCGGACACTCGCAAGTCCACCTTGGGCTATGCTGTGTTCCTTGGCGGCAATCTTGTCTCCTGGTCCAAGCGCCGGAACACGGTATCAAGATCCAGTGCTGAAGCTGAGTATCGCGCGGTGGCCAATGGAGTTGCAGAGGCTACCTGGCTGCGCCAGCTTCTTCTCGAGTTGCATGCCCTTCTTCGGCGCGCCACACTATTGTATTGTGACAACATTAGTGCTGTCTACATGACCTCCAACCCGATTCAGCATCAGCGAACCAAGCACATTGAGATCGATCTTCACTTCGTTCGGGAGCAAGTCGCCATTGGTGATCTTTGTGTTCTGCATGTTCCCACCTCCTCACAATATGCGGATATCTTCACCAAAGGACTGCCTTCTTCAGTATTCACGGAGTTTAGGTCCAGTCTATACGTGCAAAGTGGCTGGCGATTCGACTGCGGGGGGCGTGTTAGAATAGGCGCCCTATGGGCTGGCCATGGGCCTGGCACCCAAGCCTATTTGCCTTGTCTGCTCAATGTTATAGTAAATAGGAATAGTACCACATTGTCTACCCACATGGAGTGTTAGTCCTATGTATCCTATATAATCAGTCTATGAGGCCCAATGCAATACATCAATCAATCCCGAGACCTATTCGCTCTCACAAGTAGGACCTAGTTGGGTAGTTCTCAGGCTGTGGTTGTCTATATTTTCAGAAGGCATGGATGTAACCCAAAGACTAACCTGTTTCTGTAACAAACTCTTTCTCTTAATGCAATGACAAGCAGTGTGTGCCTGAGAAGAAAAAAAAACCTTGCTTGGGTGGAAAAAGCTTTTTTGTTGTTTATGATGATCACTTTTCTCCAAAGCATTTCGTGCTTAATGTTTTCTTATATTGTATAAAATTATCACTCATCTCATAATAGTAATGCTTTTTCGTAAAATCTTTAAGTCTATCAGGTTGATCTTTACTTATTGTTTTTCTTATTTTTCATTTTATCTTTGTAGTGTCACAAAGATAAGAATTCTTGATGCAAGTGGACCACCAGGTCTTCCAAGCTTACTTGCAGGATCATCAAGTACAACAGCAACCATACTGATATCAGTTCTGAGTTTCTCACCTGATGGAGAGGTTTGACACTACAAATATACTATAGAATGCTTTAAACAAGAATTATAAGATGTTTTCAACTTGTTCTGATTTATTGTTTCCATCAAAGTTATTTGAAAAATTCTATAGTGTTTAGTATCATTTTTGTGGGCACTTACATTTGAATGATCCCTAATACCAGTACATGCATTTATGCCATTTTGTGTTACCGTACAGTCTGTACCTCTCGCCGAAACTTGATTTTATTCTGCCCCTTTTTTTCTCGAACACTATTTTATTGTGGTTTCCATGTAGCCTACTTTTGTAAACTCTGAACACTAACAGATGTTGAAGTATTTATTTCAATGTTCAAAAAGGTGCTCGGCTAGGCTCGCCTGGGCGCGCTTCAACGCTAGGCGGAGGGGCACCGCCTCGCCGCCTCGCCTAAAGCGTGGGAGTGGGGGCGGCGTGGAGGTCGGGCGACGATGGGGAAGGAGCTACGTGAGGCAGTGGCGGCCGGTGGGAAGAGCGGTGGCGGCGGGCAGATCCGCCAAGGCAGGGATGCGTGGGGGCGGCGTGGATGTCGGGCGGTGGTGGGGGAGGAGGTAACGTCGGTGGGGGCGGCGACAACCGGTGGGAAAGAGGCAACGTCGGGTGCTGGCGGCGGCGCGGGTGAGCGATGGGCACGGCCGCGCAGGCAGAGTTCGGGAGGGAGAGAAAGATGGGAACAAAGAGGCTGGGAGGGGTGGGGAGGGGAGGGAAGGGGATAAGATGACCGTGGGTTAAATGGGCCTTCTTCTTTTTCTCCCTGTTCCATGACCGCTGATCTCCAATTTTTTCTTTTCTTTTAAGTATTTATGCATATATTAGCCATCACCTAGAAAAACGCCTTGAAACGCCTAGGCAGGCCATGGGTTGTCTCCTAGAAACCGCCTAGTGCCTTCTTGAACACTAACATATGTTTAAGTACTTGTTGTCTTATTTACATGATGGATGCTGCATATTGCTTTAGTATGGTTTCCATTCAAATTAATTCAATATCATCACTCGCTTGTCTCTTCTCATGTCACCATGTTTTACCATAAGAACTAGTAGTGTTGTGTTTCAAACCCAGCAAACTCAAAACACTTGGATCAGAAGTAGTGCAAGTAGCAACCTCACACTTGTTACTGTTTTATTGCATTTCCATTTTGTCATTGTTGTACATTTGATTTCATCTATTAAACTTGTATTTGTTGTGTACGTTACTGTGGCCTCCCCTTTATATATGGATCTCCCCCTGATAAGATAAGCTAAAGGATGTCTTAAGTGGAGCTAATGAGCTAAGATGGCCAACTGCTAGAAAGATATGCAACCTATAAATATTATGTGTGATTTAAGTCTATCCTCTTGCTCTTTTTTCTCTCTCAAAAACACAGGAGAGCTGCGCTTCGTTATATTAATAAGAAAGAGGGGGGGGGGGGGTAAAGAAACCTAGTACAATACACACCCACACACCCTCAACTCTTAAGATAGATCCGTGATGGTAAAGAAAGAAAAGCAACCCTGCACGTACAACAAATCAACTAACAGCTTGGGCAGGGGCAGTCAAGTGGGATAGCCCATGACCCCCCTGCCATTGTCCACCACCGACGCTCATCCCTGACCAACTTCAAGGTTTCAGCTGTTAGGATTTGCTCAAAAAAAACGCAGCTGTTGCGATGATTCCAAATTATCCACGCTCCAGAACTATTAGGGAGTTCAGACCTTTTGTGTTAAACCAGTAGTTGCTGCACTTGCTTTTTACCACCAATCATCAAATGAAGTGTCAGTTGCCTGTGGAGCTAGAGAGTGGAGACCAACCTGTCTCAAGATATAGTATCAGAATTGCCTTGAGAATACACATGCAATTAGGAGATGATCAATGCTTTCACCGACTTGATCACAAAGTGGAAACTTCTCAGGAGGAGGTCCCAAAGCTGAAGGTACTCTATCCCTCATTGTGAGAGCGCCTATCCGAGACCCAAGTCCGGTTGGTTAGAGCCTGCTGCACAGTACGCAGCTCTCTTTCTCTGCGGTATCACAGCAAAGAGGTGAGGCACGAGATCCTTAATGCAATGCCCATGAAGCTACCTATCAGTCCAGAACAAAGTATTCTCGCCATTGCCAACATCTGAGATAATTGCCATTGAACAAAGCTTTTGAACCTGAACTGGTACCTGTATAGGCAATGCAGACCAAGGCCAGTGTGGCTCCGTTTTCTGTAACCAGAGCCATCTTGCACGTAATGCGCAGCCAAGGTTTCTGAGATTGGAAATGCCCAAACCACCCAGTTCAGATGGGCAGCAAACTGTCTCCCATGCCACGAGACAATGTCCTCCATGTGCTTCCTTGTGCCCTCTCCATAGATAACTTCTTTGAATTTTGTCAATCGCTTTATTGGCCCGTTGAGGCAAATCAATGGCCATCGTAAGATAGATGAGCATCGCAGTAAGAACAAACTGCACATGAACCCGCCTCCCAGCTCGTGTCAACAAATCTGCTTTCCATCCTGGTAGTTGGTCAGCTATTTGGTCGATGATGACCTGAATGTGTTCTTTTGTTAATCTTTGCAATGAGGGCTACACCCAGATATTTTCATGGAAAATCAGATAATGAATGAGGGAGTTGCTGCTGCACAACCTCAATTTCTTGTTCACCACATCTGATAGGAAGTACGTTACTTTGTTTGGAGATTAGTCTTAAGCCCAGATGCTGCACCAAACAGCTGAAGGATGTCTATAGTAACAGCAATATCAGCGGCATCTTGACAAAGAAATAAAACCACATCATCCGCATACATTGAGATGCGATATTGCAAAGCACGTCTTGACAATGGTTGCAGCAAGCCTAGCTCGGCAGCTTTTGAAATCATATTGCTCATTGTATTTACCCATGATTGTGGTTGCAAAACATGAGAAAATTGCACATACAGGACACTAAACAATGCACTTCGCAAGTATAGGACTTCAAACATTTTCTTCGTAAAAATAACCCTCAAAACATTGGTTTCTTGTTTTTCCATGACATTTGGTGTATTATGTTTCTTTTTAATTCCTAATACATGTATTTCCTACCCACACTTACTCTTTTGCCCTTCTGCCCTCTATGTATCGTTGCATCTGCCCAACGTTTCATCTACGCGATCCTTCGTGTTACCCCCGACGCCCTAACCCCCTCACGGCGCACTGCATGAGTTCACTGGCATCGTGAGCTCGCAGGCGGACGTGAACGTCGTGTTCAAGATCCGGAGGCTCGGTCACACCGAGGGCCTCGATCCTAGCTGACTGCTGGACCCAGACGCGTTGTGCCAAGAGAAGGGAGCCACCGTGCGAGGCGGCGTGGGGTCGTTAGGGCTGCTGCTGATGGCATGAGTGCATGAGTCATGTGTGGATGCTCGTGCTACGTACAGATCGATCACTCGATCGTGGAGAGCTTCGGCATCCAGCCCAGGCAACAACGTTAATCTAGATCTCACGTTAATCACTGTCTAAATGATTGAAGGGCAAAAAGGTCACTTTGGAGAACAAATACATGTATTTAAATGGGAAAAGAGACTTAATACACCAAATGTCATGGAAAACAAGAAGCCAACGTTTCAATGGTCACTTTTACAAAGACGATGTTTGGAGTCTTATATTTGCGAAGTGCGTTGTTTAGTGTCCTATATCTGCAATTTTCTCGCAAAACATAATTCTATTTATATCAACTGAAGCTTCTAACTTGACCCTTTTATTTTTTTTTTCTAGGGTCTGGTTGCCTTCTCTGAGAATGGATTGATGATAAGGTGGTGGTCATTAGGTAGTGCCTGGTGGGAGAGGCTGAGCAGAAGCCTTACTCCTATTCAATGCACAAAGCTTATCTATGTTCCTCCATGGGAAGGATTTTCACCTAACTCTGCTCGCTTAAGTATAATTTCTAGCATTTTAGGACATGATAAACATGGAATGTCAGAGGTATATTTGTTATTATTTCCTTCTCTGATATTATATTGCATAAAACATTTTTATTGTGTTATTTTGCATGTTATGAGTCCTGTTAGTTTTATTACTTCATGGATTACAGTTTTTGTTAATTTCACTTATACATGTTTGGATGGCAGCATGGGAAAGCTGGCTGCACCAGGCATCACTCTCACTCGATTTTGGGTGCCTGGGCTCGGATTTACATCCATGGCAGGTGCTCCCATGCCAGGGCCGCATCCGAACATGTCTTAGTGGTAGCCGCATCCCAGTAGTGATGGCCATGAGGGGTTTGGGGATGAAGATCAGAGGGGCATGAGGGCAGTAAAGATAATGGAAATTTGTTTTGGGGGGAGCTGAGCATTCTTAATCTGGTTTATTTACTTGCTCCAAATATGAATTTTAAAATTGTCAAAACAAGTTGAGATGGAACCAACTGGAGAAGTAAATTTTATTTTAAGAGTAGTTTGGTTTGCCTACTTTAGATGGCAAAAAGGAAACTACTGGGAAAGCAACTGGCAACTGGCAATACCATTCATCCATTTTATCCTAAACAACCAGTTTTGCTCCAGAAAGCAAGCGAATGGAATATGAAGAAAATAGTCTTCTGGAAAGACAAAGTTCTTTTGTTTACATAGTTTCTCTCTTTCACTTGGTCTTCTGAAGCTAACTGCTGTGAACTGTCATTTTCTTAATTGGGCTCACCCTAGAAGGGTAGCAATATGGTCACATACATGGGCCTCATGGGCCTAAACCTTATACTCCAACACCCCCCCGCAGTCTGGACTACCGGCACAGCGGAGTTTAAGACTGGACAAGAAAGAAAACACATAACACACAATACCCCCCCGCAGCCACAACTAGCCACCGGTGACGTTGAGGCTGGAGCGAAACTCGGCGAAAGTCGAGGAAGGGAGGCCCTTGGTGAAGATGTCCGCAAACTGTGAGGTGGTCGGGACGTGGAGGACCCGGACGTCGCCGATGGCCACATGGTCGCGGACGAAGTGCAAGTCGATCTCCACATGCTTGGTCCGCTGGTGCTGCACAGGGTTGGTGGAGAGATAGACGGCGCTGACGTTGTCGCAGTAGACAAGTGAGCTCCTGGCGAGGGGGCGGTGAAGCTCAGCCAGTAGCTGGCAGAGCCAAGCAGCCTCGGCCACACCATTGGCAACGGCGCGGTACTCCGCCTCGGCACTGGAGCGTGAGACCACCGGCTGTCGCTTGGACGACCACGAGACAAGGTTGCCGCCCAGGAAGACAGCGTAGCCGGAGGTGGACCTGCGGGTGTCGGGGCAGCCCGCCCAATCAGCGTCGGTGTAGACAACCAGCTCGGCAGAGGAGGACCGGCTGAGGAGCAGCCCATAGCCTAGAGTGCCACGGAGGTACCGGAGGAGCCGCTTCATAGCAGCAAGGTGGGGCTCCCGCGGAGCATGCATGTAGAGGCAGAGCTGCTGCACGGCGTAGGTGATGTCAGGCCGTGTGAAGGTGAGGTACTGGAGCGCGCCAGCAAGACTCCGGTAGGCGGTAGAGTCCTCTGGCCCAAGCATCGGACCCTCTGCCTCTGACAGCTTGCCCTGGGTATCGACCGGAGTAGAACAAGACTTGCAGTCAGTCATCCCTGCTCGCTCGAGAATGTCACAAGTGAACTGCCGCTGGTGGAGGAACAAGCCTGAAGGTCGGGGCTCAACAGTGACACCGAGGAAGTGATGGAGCAGACCAAGATCCTTCATAGCAAATTCCTTCTGGAGAGTGGTAATGATGCGCTGGAGCAGTGACTCGCTGCAGGCGGTGAGAACAATGTCATCCACATAGAGGAGCAGGTAAGCAGTCTCACCCCCATGGTGGTATATGAACAGTGAGGTGTCGGACTTGGCCTCCGTGAACCCAAGAGTCTGCAGGAAGGTAGAGAACCGAGAATACCACGCCCGAGGTGCCTGCTTGAGACCGTAGAGAGACTTGTTGAGCCGGCAGACCAAGTCAGGGCGAGAAGAATCCACGAAACCGGCCGGCTGACTGCAGTAGACTGTCTCGGTCAGAGTGCCATGGAGGAAGGCATTCTTGACATCCAGCTGATGCACAGGCCAGGAGCGCTCGAGAGCCACAGATAGTACGGTGCGGACGGTAGCTGGCTTCACCACTGGACTGAAGGTCTCATCATAGTCAATGCCGGGCCGCTGACTGAAACCCCGGAGGACCCAGCGAGCCTTGTAGCGCTCCAAGGAACCATCAGCACGCCGCTTGTGCGTCCAGATCCACTTGCCGGTGACAACGTTAGAGGCCGACGGACGGGGCACCAGATCCCACGTCTGGTTAGCGAGGAGGGCCGCGTACTCCTCTTCCATCGCACGGCGCCAGTGAGGATCTGACAAGGCCTCGCGGACGGAAGAGGGTACCGGAGAGATCCCCGTCTCGCAGGTAGCAGCGGTGAGGGCCCACGGCCGGGATGCCTGCCTCGTCACCATTGGGTGAGTGTGACGAGGATCCCGGTGAAGTAGAGGCGGGTGGTACACCGGCGGCTCGGCGCGAGAGCGCCTCGGGGCCGGAGGCGGCATGGACGGGTGCTCCGCCGGAGGTGGCGGGGTCGACGGCGGAGCCCGTACCGGCGAGGGCGGCGACGGAGCCAGCGACACCGGCTGCAGAGGCGGAGCCGGCTCTCGCCGCCGCTGGTAGACGAGGCCGAAGCGCCGGGGAGGTGAGGACGGGGCGCGCGGTCCCGCGATCGGGGCGACTACTTCGGGCACAACGGGAGGCAGCGCAACCACTGGTAGCGGTGGAGGAAGCTCTGGGGCTGCCTCTGTCGTGCCAGGTACAGGAGGGTCCTGGCTCGAAGGACCACCAGGAGAGCGTGCCGGAGCAAGACCTGCAGGGTATAGTGGAAACGTTGGTGGAACCACCGGGTCAGTGGGAAAAAAAGAAACCTCCGCAGGGTCAGCAGGAGGTGTGGAGGTGGGGGTGGTGGAGAAAGGGAATGCCGACTCGTCAAACACGACGTGGCGAGAGATGAGGACACGGCGAGAAGAGAGGTCCAAGCAACGGTACCCCTTATGCTCAGGGGAGTAACCCAGGAAGATACAGAGAGTAGAACGGGGGGCAAGCTTATGAGGAGAAGTGGCAGCTGTGTTGGGGTAGCAAGCGCACCCAAACACACGAAGGTGATCGTAGCGGGGAGGGGTACCGAAAAGAGCGTGGTGTGGAGTGGGCGCAGGGGAAGCCGTGGAGGGCAAGCGGTTAAGGAGATAGGTGGCGGTGTGGAGGCTCTCAGCCCAGAAGCGAGCGGGAAGCGAGGCCTGTAACAGAAGGGTGCGCATGACATCGTTTGTGGTGCGAATCATGCGCTCAGCCTTGCCGTTCTGAGGGGAGGTGTAAGGGCAAGACATGCGCAACTGGACACCACAGGAGAGGAAGAAGGAGCGAGCGGTGGTGTTATCAAACTCACGCCCGTTGTCACACTGCACGGCCTTGATGGTGAGGCCGAACTGGGTGGACACCCATGCAAAGAAGTGGCGAAGAGTGGTGAATGTATCGGACTTGGCACGCAAGGGAAAAGTCCAAGAGTAATGGGAGAAGTCATCAACCACCACCAAGTAGTATTTGTAGCCAGACATACTAAGAACAGGAGATGTCCACAGGTCGCAATGGATAAGATCAAAGATGTGAGCCGCATGGGAGGAGGAGGTAGGGAAAGGAAGTCTAACATGACGGCCCAACTGGCATGCATGACACAAATGCTCATCAGGAGTGCGGGGGCAAGGCACAGCGGAACTGCGACTGAGCTGGGACAAAGCAGTGCTGCCAGGATGGCCAAGGCGACGGTGCCACGTAGTGGAGGTGGTAGTGAAGGCAGAAGCCGAAGGGGGTGAATAAGAAGGCAAAGGAGGTGCAGCGGAAACCGGGAAACGAAGGGTGTAGAGAGGCCCAGTGCTGTCACAACGGAGAAGAGGACGCCGGGAAGCCAATTCCCGCACGGTGAGGCCAGAGGGGTCGAACTCAACCGAACAAGAGTTGTCAGTCGTGAAGCGGCGAATAGAGAGGAGGTTGTGAACCATACCGGGAGCCACAAGAACATCGGGGATATGAAAAGAGCCATGGGAATTGGCAGTGCCTACGGAGGAGACAGGAATGCAGGTGCCATTAGCGACCATGATGGAAGAAGGACAAGAAGGGTGGGGAGGACTGATAGAAGAGAGGAGACTCGCATCGGGCGTGATATGGAAGGTGGCGCCCGAGTCAGCGATCCAGTCAGGACTGACTGGTCGCAGCCCTGCGGCAGGAGGAGCCGCGGGCGAAGGTTTGGCGGTGGAGAGGAATGAGGAAGCCGGTGTGGAAGGAGACGCAGCTCCTCTAGGCACAGCGGCCATGGCCCGCGCACGTAGAGCTGTTGTGTCCGACAACAGAGGCGCCGACCTGCCGTCGCCCCACATGGTCGACCACGGGTGGCGGAAAGATGCCCAGGCCGCCGGGTCCCATCCGACAGGCACTGGCAAGGCACTCGGAGGTGGAGGCCACAGAGGCGCTGAGAGACTCCACCCGCCTCCACCGCGGTGGCGACGGTGGCTGCCACGGCCCCCCCAACCCCCGCTTGGCTCGGAGGGAGGAGGAGCAAGAAGAGACGAGGTCCTGTCCGCCGCCGCAGCGGCCCGGTCAGCGGCGAGGGTGGTGACCGCCGCGGCTGCGTCAGCACGCGGCAAGCCCAGTCCGGCAGCGTCAGCCCAGGGCATGCCCAGTCCGGCAGCCACTGCAGCAGGCATGGCGGCGACGGCCGCGTCCCCGGAGCCGGAGGTCACCCCGACATGCATGCGCACATGGCCGTCCGCAGCAGCAGCGCGGGCAGCGGTGAGGGCAGTGGCGAGGGCGGAGTGTGGTGGAGGAAGGGCAGCACCCGCGCCCAGGGGCGGCGCGCCCGCAGCTGCGCTCAGGGCCGGCGCGCTCGCGCCCAGGGGGCCCGCGCCCAGGGAGGCCGCGCCCAGGGGGGCCGCGCGCAGGGGCGGCGCGCCCGCGCCCAGGGAGGCCGCGCGCCCGCGCCCAGGGAGGCCGCGCGCAGGGGCGGCGCGCCCGCGCCCAGGGGCGGCGCGCCCGCGCCCAGGGGGGCGGCGCGCAGGGGCGGCGCGCCCGCGCCTCGGGGGGCCGCGCCCAGGGGCGGCGCGCCCGCGCCCAGGGGGGCCGCGCCCAGGGGCGGCGCGCCCGCGCCGGCTGGTGGAGGAGGAGGGGCGGCCATGGCCGCGGCTGCGGCGGCGCGCCGGCCGGCGGCGGCTGCTGCCTGGCGGCTGGGCTGGGAAGGGAGGGAGAAGAGAAACCCTAGCTCGATACCATGCTGTGAACTGTCATTTTCTTAATTGGGCTCACCCTAGAAGGGTAGCAATATGGTCACATACATGGGCCTCATGGGCCTAAACCTTATACTCCAACACCCCCCCGCAGTCTGGACTACCGGCACAGCGGAGTTCAAGACTGGACAAGAAAGAAAACACATAACACACAATACCCCCCCGCAGCCACAACTAGCCACCGGTGACGTTGAGGCTGGAGCGAAACTCGGCGAAAGTCGAGGAAGAGAAACCCTAGCTTTGATACCATGCTGTGAACTGTCATTTTCTTAATTGGGCTCACCCTAGAAGGGTAGCAATATGGTCACATACATGGGCCTCATGGGCCTAAACCTTATACTCCAACACTAACGTTTTCTTATTAAATCATTTGTTGTCTACTGATTTGATTGCTTTAATAGTTAAGAAACTACAGTTACATATTTATATGTAGTTCTCACCTTTGCTTTCCAAATAATACCCCTATTATTGTTGCTCTGCCATCTTGTACATAAATTTCTTTCGTCTTAATTGAGCTGCAGAGCTCCTGCCTTTGTTTCAAAAAAAAAAAAAAAAAAAAAAAACTAGCTCTGCCATTTTATATAACTCATACAGTTCTTCTGGACTCCCCAGAAGAAGACAAAGGAACTAGGCGAGGCAGATAATCTGAAGTTATTGCTTCATAATCTTGACCTTTCATACCGCCTTCACTGGGTTGGTGGAAAGACTATCAAACTTATGAGGCATGGCCAGGAGTTGGGTACATTTCAGCTGTGATCGGCTTACCAATGGTTCATGTATCTTGAGTTGCTTTGTAGTGTTGAAAAACAGCTGATTTGCTGGCTGGCAAGTCTAACAAGAATCACCAGTACATATGTCATGTGAGGTACCTTGATGTTTCTTTGACTATTAGAACCATTGTCTTGTACAGTTCATAAATGGGATCCCTATGTATAAATAAAAATACTGAATGCAATTTTGATTCCATGTTACAGGACTGCTATTCACATGCAGCCCAGGATGGGCCTCATCTGTTTCATGTTACAGTTACAGAACTGTTACAGAACTACTATTCACATGCAGCTCCCAGGATGGGGCTCATCTATCACACCATTGGGTTCCAGAGTCCAGGATGCTTTTAGGTTAGTTGTGGTTCACTTGATATCATCACAATCATATACACATTATGCGGATGATTGGCTATACTTCATATGTTTTAGTTTTTTTGCCCTGGTTCTGAGGTTCATCCTTCAACACTCTTCAACTGTTAGCTCGACCAGTAGGATTGGCAAGCATATTTGGTTTTGTTCTCAAAGTTTTTTAATCTGTTATTTTCACACTTTGCTGTCAAGAACATTTAGTTTCTATAATGTTTGGACGTGAAATGTTCCCTTTTCCATCAGATTCCTGAGTTATCACTTGCTGTGCAGTATGAATTCCTGGAGCAATCAGTTGAGGATTTGTTCGCTGGGTTTGGGAGTCACAATCAAGTCCTTGAGAAGCGATTTTCGAGCCTCTTCATTTGTCTGAAAAGTCATGACTAGTAGATTCGGCAGATAAGCTCAAGCAAACGGGCTCGAAGATGTGTGCAAAGTGTTGTTGTAGACTAATGTTGGGACTTGGGACAAGAGGCAAGGGAAGATGGTTCATGGTTGCAACGTGGTCGGTATATGTGGTCTTTGTGCGGCAAAGACTCTCTGTACTGTACGGCTCTGACGATGTTTTTTTCCCCTATATATAAATCATTTAATTATATCAGTTTTAGCGGAGTACATGGATTTGAGAAACATTTCCAAAGACATGATTGTGGTTGTGGACTCACGGTTTCCTTGCCTGCCGTTTACTCATGGTTTCCGCCTCGTCCTGACGGATGTTCTGTTGCAAGGGAAGCTGCGTGACCAAGAAACATTTTGGAAACTGGATCTTCATCCATTAATTACGACAGCTGGGTTGATACGGACGATCTCTCCAGGTGTCTTTCCAAATTGTGAAATCACAACCCGCTTCGTTTTCGGCTTCCCACTGACCGTGCCAGACGCGAACTTTTCATTTACTCGCGCCATTTTTGGTAATGTCTGCCCCTACTTATACACCCGGCCGGCCTCCCTCTTTCCCGTGGCATCCATCGCGTTCGTCTTGGAGGCGGGCCTCGAGCGAACGAGCCGAGACACCAACAAGGACAATGGTGAAGCCGGGCAAGAAAACGAGCAGGGGGCGCCAGAAAATTGAGATCCGCCGCATCGAGAAGAAGGAGAGCCGCCAGGTGACCCAGTGCAAGCGCAAGGGCGGGCTCCTAAAGAAGGCCTCGGAGCTCCACCTCCTGTGCGGCGCCCATGTCGCCGTCATCGTCTTCAAGAGAACGGAGCCCGAGGGAAAGGAGGTGGCCGTCGCGCCCCGCGGCAAACGCGACGACGGCGGCGGCGGCGGCATTGCCTTCGCGATGGGCACCCCCTCCGTCGACCACGTCCTCCGCCTGCTCCACGCCGACGAGGGCCGGCTCACCGCGCTCCAGCAGGACGTGGGCGCCGTCGCCGCCGAGCGTGCCGTCACGGAGGCGAGAGCGCGGGAGACGGAGCAGACCAGGGCGCTCGTGGAGGCCGAGAAGGCGCGGAACGACGCCATCGGGGAGAAGGTGCTGCAGGCCGTGGAGGTGTCCGGGAGGCGGTTCTGGTGGGAGGTGGACGTCGGGGTGCTCGGCGAGGCCGAGCTGCCGGTCTTCACTTCGCAGCTCCAGCGCCTCAGGGACAGCGTGCAGCTCCAAGCCAACAGATCGCAGACCTCTGCTACGCCCGGCGGCGGTGGCGCGGCGCCGTGGCAACAGCTGGGATAGGGCTGTCGCAATGATTTGCTAGTTCAATTCAATTACGGTGCCTGCTGTAGTGTTTAGTTTACTTGGACCGTGCAGTTAATTCCTCTGTGTAACAATATAATAAACTAATATAATTGCACCGGTTGATGCTATACCGTACCTACGACATCACAAATTGCACTGATTGATGGCATACTACGGTTCGTTTGAATGGCATCTCACCGTTGAACGCTACGACTGTTTACTTTTCCCAATCTCTCTTAATGAAAAACATGCAACACACAAAATGACATACTACGGTTCACGGCTTGAGTATGGGATGATAGGAAAAAAATGTACCGACACGTGCAACGAACTCCACCATGATGTTCTTGGCAAGAAGATGATCAAGAAAGACAGTTGGATCATCGCGTTTGGAGGCTGAGGCCTTGTTTAGTTCACCCTGAAAACCAAAAAGTTTTCAAGATTCTCCGTCACATCGAATCTTGTGGCACATCCATGAAACATTAAATATAGACGAAAACAAAAACTAATTACACAGTTTAGCTGAAAATCACGAAACGAATATTTTGATCCTAGTTAGTCCATGATTGGATAATATTTGTCACAAACAAACGAAAGTGCTACACTAAACAAGGCCTGAACCAAGAAAAGAAGGTTTTTGATCCAATCTGTCAAAATCGGTCTAGCCGGTGCAATTAATACGTCCAAGAACAACCGGCTAGCCTTGAGTACCCAATCTAGCCGGTGTTTCTTGTCCGAGACCTGATCGAGTACAACTCGGTTTTAGCTCGTTTCAACGTGGGAAACTTGCAAATTTTGTCTTATTTATGTATGACTAGCAAAACATGTCCGTGCGTTGCAACGGGAGAAAAATAAAACTTTGAAATCTTAATAGGACGGGACCATGGTAATGATATAATTCTATTTATAAATTATCCTTTATATAAAACTTAAAATTTGTAATTTATTTTTACGATGACTATGATATCTATAATATAACTTAGTGTTGTCATGAAAATAATAATGTCTTATTAAAATTATATCAAATTAAAATATAACCTTGAATGTTTCTTTTGGTGTCATGTTTGAAGACACAAAAAAAATTAGACTATTTTGCCAACGTGTCTAAATCAATCGAGCTGACTTTTTTTAGGACTCATATAATGTTTAACTATAGTCTGCAAGGAGTTATTTGACGACGTCTCAAGAATTAGTTTGTGCGATGATGATTATGATGAGAGACCTCTCTTGATTTTTTACATGGCAGTCATCATCGATGATTCTAGAAATAAATTTATTTAGACTGGATTAGACAACAAACTGATCAAGATTTAGTTCATGTACTATTGATTGATTTAGATTTTAACGAAAACAATTCTTTTGTAATTAATACTGCATTAATAATTTAGTAACAAAATCTTTTGTAGGGAAAATTAATATTGATCTTGTTTATTATTATTTTTTAACGATGGACGATTTTGAATGGATCTGGAATCTAAATTTGGTTCTATATGTGTGCAGCCTGAATACCGGATAGCGATATGATTTGTGTGACACGCATAGGGAGTTCTAGTTTTTTTCTTAGGTGAAGTCCGAGATAAGTACATAAGCTAAACATGGTATGATTAGCAAGGGAGGCCAAACTAAAAAATACCAGACAAAAAAATTAACTGAAATTTTGCCTCTTTAGTATTAGGTATAGAGATATAGCTATAGATATTTTATCACATGGTAACTGCTTACGAGAGGGTGCCTGCCGATGATGATTTTTGAGTTTTTGCCCATGCTGTATCGCAACTTGATGATCACCAGGTTCGCGTTGACAAACAAAAATACTAAATAAATGACATGTTTGGATCACGACCTCCTAAACAGCTTCTGGACCAGGCAGCCCATCCTGGCCCTATTGGCCCATGGTGCTTGTGGCAACGCTGGCCCGCCATCACGAGTAATGAGCTAGGCCGTCATCATGGTCCTGAACTCGTTGAAGCTGAGCACGCCGTCGCTATCCATGTCGAAACGGCAGATGATGGCCTGGCACTCGGTGATGTTCCGGCGCGCGCCGAGCCTAGCCAGCACCAGCTTCAGGCTCAGCGGCGTGATGCACCCGGCGCCCTCCATCTCGTAAACGTCTCCCGCAGCCACCTGCGCGTCGTCGTCGTCCTCCTCTCCGCCTCTCCGGCGGCCTCCGCCTGCTCCCTCGCCAGCTCATCCTCCTCGTCTAGCAGCCCGCCGTCGCCGCCAGTGTTCGCCACTGATGTCACAAGCGCACCCATGTCCTCGTTCGACGCGTCCCGCATGCAGAGGCAGAGCCCCCGCAGCTTAGACGCTGCCGAGACCTCGCCGTCGCCGTCGCCGTCGCGGCCGAATGAAGCCAACATTGTTTCTATTTGGTTGGGCTCTTGACCAGCTGGATCGGCAGCTCAATCGCGCTTAGTGACTGACTGAGAGATCATATGCGTCAGGATTTATAGTCTTGTCGGAGTCGGATGGGCTTAAACACGAGTCTAAGTCGTATTTTTCTTCTTTATCAGCGTGACCGTCGCTCTCGGTTAGGAAAGGATAGACGAAAAAAACACCAGACCAAAATTTTAGCTGAAATTTTGCCTCTTTAGTATTAGGTATAGATCTAATTTGATGTCAACATACTTTTTAGCTATTTTGATTGAACAGTCTCATAGAATGACCGTGAGCATCTAACATAGACTGGAAAGAAATCTCCTCTTCTAAATCAGACACGAAATCAAATGCAGCTTTTTGTCGGGATCTTTTTGTCCGGCTTTGATCCTCTTCTTTTCCCCTTTCACGACTCCGTCCGTGATGAATTCAAACATGGCCTCCCCAAAATCTCCACAGGTCACAAGATAATAAATTGGGTACAATATAACAAACCAATTAAAGATGTCATGAAGCAACAATAACTTGCATGGTAGCAAAGATCACGAGAGAAAGGATTCAAGATAAAAGAAAATCAAGATGAAAAAGAACTCTAAAAAGTTCCCCTACAAAGCAGATCACACCCACAGTTACAAGTCCTGAACATGATACAAATCAAAATCAGACTACCTCAATAAGACTGACGAGGATGCTGAGCAGTAGGGCGGCGAAGCTTGGTCCGTGGCGACGTTAGGAGCAGTGGACTGAGAGGGAGATGGTGCGGCGTTGTGGGCACACCCGCAGTCATTGCGGTTGGTGCTCAGAGTCGTCGGTGTCTGTAGAAACAGCAGCGAGAGCCGGGTAGGGCATGGAGGTCAGCGGTCGGAGCCTCGGAACTCGGCTATTTGGCGGTGTCCACGTAGCAATGCCACGTAGCACGTCGACGCGGCGGCAGAGATCGGCTTGCTCGCAGCTATCGCGTGTGGACCAGCAAGCCACACACCTAAGGGACGGCGCCGCCGGCATCACACACGCTCAGGAGGCCCCCGTGCAGGCTACCGCTGTGTGCGCCGCAGCCGGGCGCGCGCCGCCATCGCACGTGCTTGGGAAGCCGGCACGCATCGGGCAACCACAAAGCCTGCACCGTGCCATGAGAGCCACCCTAGCCATGTGTTTTCTCTCTGGATGTTGTGGTGGTGCGTCGCTTTCCTGCGTCGAGTGAGTAGCATGGAGGCGGCTGAAGCAAGGGAGACAAAATTGAGAGAGTGAGAACCGAGATGGGACTAGGGTTTCATTCTTTTTATATGGTTCTCTTTTGGCCTGCTAAGATCCTGGCCGTTCATCATGTATCAACGACCAAAATCACCTGGTAGATTTTGCAATTGGGCCTTCAAGTGGACAAAGGCATGGGCTGGATGTAGGCCTGCATGCGTGCTGGTAATGAGTTTTTGCCTCTATAAATTTCCATTAATATTAGCTTAAAATATATTTAGTAGCATCTCAATTTTCAAATTTATGTGATCGCCAACTATTTATTTCAATTAAATTTGAAAATTTATTTAATTATAAGATATAGCCATTAATTAATAAGATGTCTACAACAATTTATTTATTCGATTCAAGCCAATATTACCAGCATGGTCGCTAATATAGAATTAAGGGATCAGCTATATTTCATGTGTCAGGTTATTTGCTTCAAGCCACACTAGCATGTAGCCACAAACACGATATGACCATAAGGTCTTTAATATAGATTTAAAGGATCTGCTACATTTCAGATGTTTGAAATATAGTAATTGTATAGTCGGCGGATTTCACCATCAGATTTGATAAACATCTCTCTCATGACGCACGAATCTTGGAGAAGGGGCATGGAATCACATGTCGCCTTCACAAAATAAAATTTTCAACGATTTATACACATAGGAAAGGTGATACACACGATTAACACATGTTCAACTGCAATATGGAAAAAAAAACTATACAACTAACTGAAATGTAATGATGTTGTCATTAAATCTCTGAGCTAAAAATCGCTTTTCATTTGACCACGCAACATATACTTCCCGTTGCAACGCACGGGCCAGTTTTGCTAGTTAAATTTAAGAGGAATAGTTACATTGGATGAATGCCTTTTACTTCTTTACGGAAGCTAGCCGTGGAAAAAAGCTAATTTTTGAAAGCGTAGTTAAAAATGTTCAAAAAAAAAGAAAGCGTAGTTAAAATAAGTTATCCCGTACAAGACCTATGTAAGTTAGTTTGATATCAATGTCAAGTTGAACAAAAATTCAAAAACATGATGAATTCTCGCCAGATGGAAATCAAGGTTTCACCTGAATAAACTCGTGCATAAAGGTTGTAACAGGAGACAGTAATGTTATTATTGGAGATAGTGATTAGTATGATATTGTACTAGCAAATACGCTCGTGCATTATTATATGGATGTAAAAAGTATCAAACATTCATATAAATTAGAGATGATAATACTACATATGTATTTATTTCCCCTTTCTATGAATTTTAAGAGCTATAACTTATTTATTAATTGATATTTGTATGTATTATATATTTTGTGATGATTATGACACCCATAATTTAAGTTATGCTGGTAACCTATTAAGTTTGTATCAAATTTCAACATAATCTTGAGGATTCTTTCTCCTATTGAAAAACACGGACAAATTTACTCATAAATATATCATTTAATTTTGAATCTCTAATCAAGTGGGCAAGGAGTTATCTGTTAACGTGTCAAAGACTGATCTTTGTGCTGATGATTATATGAGAACTCTCCCGATTCAAGTCTCCCTGATCCAGTCTCCCGCATAAACACAACCAATTCAAGCTTTGCTTGCTCGCCTCGATGCTCTATCAGTTCTACTTTGCTTTTGGATGACGGCGCGAATCGCCGATGGTGTTTGTGACCTCACTATCGGGTAGTCAGGCACCATGGTGCCATCGCCGCATCGTGTCCGTTGCTGACGTGTACTTGTTTCCACCGACTAGGTAGTACTCCCTCGTGTCTCTAAAGAAGTCATTTTGACATTGATACGGTTTTCAAAAACAACTTTAACTACTACTTTTTGTTATAAAATATTCATAACATAAAGTTCATATGTACTTTTATGGAACCTCATTTCGAGATGAATCTATCACTTTTATAAAGTCAACTTAAAAGAATTTATTTGTAGTTACAGTTAAAAATATTTGACTTAAGATAACTTCAAAACTTTCTTTAGAGACAGAGGGAGTAGGTACTCAGAACACCACTCCTTTGAATACACTCGTTGATCTTCCAACTAAGGCCTAATGATTTGAGCTCTAATATAATAATTAAATTTAGAGGTGAGCTCATTCTTAAGTAATTTTTTTATAGTTTTGAGAATAGATTGCTACCTAATGATGTTATCTTGTTTAGGAATATTTTGATGTTATCTTGCAAGGACATCCACGACAAGCTGGAGGCCCAGCCCAATACGAGTTTGAGTCATCCTTGGCCATTAGAGCCATCCTATAGTTTGGACTCCATTTTCAACGATTCACATAAGGATAAAAAGCTGATTTCACAACCTAATAGATGGCTTGGTTTGAGGTCCAAATTCTACGGGAGTAGTTGGTGTTCAGAATCTGTCGGGGTGCTTATGTTACCGTTTTGCCTTTAGGACTAGTCTGTAGTCAAATGGACATTCAGGATGTATCCAGACTCTATCTTCGAAATCCTAATATGGATGAAAAATTTCATAAGCTAACCAATAAATTTAGTTTGAGATCTAAATTTCACGCAAGTTAACAGAAATCATCGAAACAAGTCAGCATTCAGAATATGTTAGGTGTCGTGTCACTGTCTTTTGGTTTCCCCAATTTGTTTATTTCTTACTCCCTCATGTTCATGTACCGTAACTTTATTTCTTTGTTGAAGAGATCAGATCATCTCTCTCAACATGTGAATTTTGTTAACTGTTGATGGGAACTGCCATATTTACACAAGTAGTGTGATACATCGTACTGCGCTCCATGGCCGAAGGCTCTCCATGCGTAGGTCACCCCCTCCTCTGCCATGGCATGACCAAGGCAGCCTCCCTGCTTCGTCTTCCTCTGCATGTGTGTTTGCAATAGCGGTGGGATATGGATGGCCACGACAGAATGGAGGAAGGAAGAAGACATGGCTATTTTGGTCCATATGGATATGTGGTAGCCAAAAGATGGGTCATATTAGTTCCTAGACTAGACGTATAGCATGTCATGATTCCAATTTCTCACGTACTGTAACGGTCTTGCACCAAATAGTTGAATTATAATGGTAGATCCTAGAAATATGTTAGTTGTAATGGTATAGATCTAACTTCTTGGCCCCTCATGAGCGCCTGTCCTGGCTAGATACCTGGCCTTAGCTGGTTCCTTGTCCTGAATGTGATCTTGTTTTCACCACCTGTGGAGAAGAACCTCATTGTGCGTGAACACACTAATAACGAGCAGGGAAGGTTGCCTATGCCACCATTCCAGTACACACAGATAGAGATACATTTAAAAGCTGAAAATGTTACCCATGGCTGTCATGTACAAGCAAACAGACAGAGTTTCCCAAAATACAGAACAAGGCAGAGAAAAGTGTAGCTTTATCATGTGTCTCGGGGACAGACAAAGGTTATCCACAAGCAAAGTAAAACGGCAACAATGTGTGCCATGGGTGCTATTACTGCTATAAGTCAAAATTTCAGAAAGCAACTGAAGCACTTACCCCTCAAAAAAAAAAAATCTGAAGCACTTCATAACTCAATCAACATAACTATATGTCAAAGTTCCACACAGTGAGGCTTTAAATAGTTTTTTTTTTTCAATAGAACTCTTCTACATGGAAAGGACCATATAAAGCACATGAACTTTTAGTAAGGTAGAATAACACCCTCTATATTCTGATGACTCTTTAAAATTAGTTGAGACACTAAATGGCTAACAATCAAAATTATAAGAATTAATATATTACAGGCTTTATTTGAGTAGACATGTCTTTAAGGAATCTAGTTGCAGACATGATGGCATCAAGAGGATCATAGGTTGGCAATTGCTGCCGCTGATCTCATCAGTTATACCTTGTTAGATAGAACAATGAAAAGACAGATTTGTGAAATAGCATTGTTCTAAAAACATCTTGCTGTTAGAAATAGCAAGATGTTTTTAGAACATTGGTATTTCACAAATCTATGTCTTTTCATTCTTCAGAAACAGCAATATGAATTTAGAACATTGCTATTTCACAAATCTGTCTTTTCATTGTTCTATCTAACAAGGTATAACTGATGAGATCAGTGGCAGCAATTGCCAACTTATGATCCTGATTCCAAATTTACATGATACATGACAAAATTTCCTTTTTCTTTTGACGAAAGCAAAACTTTGCCAAGACAAAAACCACTGACATTATGCATATCAACCAAATACTATGAAGCTTGTATCAGAAATATTGCATGAAGAGTAGGAGTTTATATTATTGGAGGTGAATCAATGAGGATTCATGTTATCGACACTTGTATGTGAATTGTGAAATGATAATATCTTCGGCACAGCTAGAACAGAAAATGTGCTGTGTGGCAGAACTACAATAGTAAAATGTTACAGAGATGAAATGGAGCAACAAGCACCTGCATTAGGTTTCTGATTTCCATAGATCAAGAACATAAGTAATTCTATTGATTTTCAATTTCCAGTTTACCCCCAAGTGAATAAATCAGCTTGAGTAATTATACCATAACAGCAAGCAATCCATCCAGACATTGAGAATTGAGATGTGTCATGTCGATTCTGTGTTGAGATGCATTTTAGTTCATCCACGAGGTTTAACAAAGACAAGACTGCAGTAACCCAAAGTAGCAGCAAAACTCACCAAAGTAGAATCCCTACGGTTTGGGCAGCATTGGAAGCAATCTACCAAGTTCTTGATCTCATATGTGACTACAGAATGGTCACCCAATTTCCAAAATACTAGTTAGCAGTAGCCATTAATGAAAGTACTAAACACTACCCTACCATCTACTGCTGCTTCTTCTCCCTGCACGGCAGGTTCAGCCGGGATGATGTCACCACGTCGACTCGGCCTTTGACATCGGACTTGAGCAACTCGAGCGCCCTGATAAACACCGGCAGCTCCTCCTCCCCGAGGGCCTCCGCGTCCACCTCCCACCAGTTCTTCTTCTGAGCGGTCGCCTGCGCGGTCTTAACCTTCTCCCTGGTGGCGGCCACCCGCGCCCACTCCTTGGCTACCAGCGCCTTGGTCTCCTCCCCGTCCCGCCTCAACCCGGCCACGCGGGCGGTGGCCTCGCCCGCCGTCTCGGCGGCGGCGTCCAGGGAAGGGAAAGGTGGGTGAGAAGACGCCCCATCGGCAGGGAGGTGGGTGCGGAGGACGGAGTCCACGGTGGGCCCGCCAAAAGCGTGGGCCTCGCCGGTTGGGGAGAAGGCGACGACGGCGACGTGGGCACCGAATTCCTCGGAGATGTCGCGGGCCATAGTGAAGAGGGTGGGGCGGCGCTTCCGGAAGCAGCTCCGGCGCTGTTCCTCGTTGTCGATGCGGCGGAGCTCCCTCACCATCGCGTGGAATCGGCGGAATAGAGGAATAGAAATGCCTGCTGCCCTGATGGGGCTTTTGGCTGTTGAGGGAATGAGGGTTGCCGTACAACCACGGCCGACGGGAGGACAATTTAAATATTTGCCCCCTTACGGATGGCTCTTCAGATGCCCCCTATAAGTGCAATTATAAATTTACCCTAGGTATCTCTTTAGTCATATAAATTTACCCATTTCAGCTATGTGGCAGTCCAACTCATCATGCCAGCTTGGATTGGCTATGGGAAAAGACCGTTTTGCCCCTCCCTCTGTTTTTTTTTTCTCTCCAGACAGAGAGCAAGCACCAGAGTAAAATTATCCCTCCCTCTGTATTTTTCTCTCCAGACAGAGAGCAGGCACCAGAGTAAAATTATGGATCGACATGTATACATGGCAGCAATATATATATAATGTAACATGCACCGGAGGCATACCATTATCAAAAGAGCACGGATGTCTAAGTTTGGTCATGGCATCCATACATAGTGATTAAACAAGTTTAAGGCGACACATAGTAGCTAAGACAATGGCCATTTAACAGTTCTAGCCAACAAAAGTACACAAGATTCCAATAAAAAAAGACAAAAGTCACTTCATGGAACAAAAGTCACAGCCTTGGATAGTCTCATTTTTTCTTGATCTTGGAGGCCATCATCTTTCTTCTGGGAGTCATCTTCTTAGGCACGACCTCCACAACTTGTAGCTCTTCTTCTGGAATAGGTTCAGCTGCACCCAACAACAATTTCCTGGAAAGAAATATTTTTGAAATTAGAGGATATTAACTACAACAGGCACTGCTGGTTCAGCAAACTTATTTTGAGAGACAATACCTTTCTTGGGCTTGG